>NC_065450.1:58700511-59003241 GCF_917563875.1 Diabrotica virgifera virgifera | reverse complement strand
GTCCACTCTGAAGAAATAGTTTCATTCTTTGAAAATACTAAACATGGAAAACAAAACAAAGAATGTAGTTTATCACACCCGCACAACCACGAAGTTTTTTATATTGTTTAACTTTGAAGCAACGTTTAAACTTTTTGTTTTTATAGCACATTCTTGTATCTCCGGCCGAGGTGGACCATTCTTTTTTATAAGAAGTCGATTTTCAAAACTATTTGCATTTTCTTGTATAAATTCCACTGAATAAGGCTCCATCATAAAACTATTAATATCGTATTTAAGATTTAACCGTATTTAACTAAATCCCACAACAGAAAATTCCAAAGTGTGAACCGAAACGCTCCACTGGTCTCGGGGTGCACTGCACAAATCCTCACTGTGTTAGATAGGCGAAATGCTTTTTCACCGATTTTAAGATTTTCCTTTCTAACCTACAGGGGTAGGTTAGGACTGGCTGGTTCAAATTGAATTCTGCACCAGACATAGTATCTGTACTTGCCACATGCATCCAGCGGCGTAGAGCAAGTAAATATGATTAATAAATAAAGTTATATTTTAATGATTCTACGAGATTAAAAAAACTATTTTAATAATATTATAATATTTTTCTACAACCGTGTTAAAAATGCAATTTTTAGCACTCCATACGAGCGTTAAAAATGCTACTTTAAGGCACTAGTGCTTTAAAAGTTTTATGGCACTGCAATTCGTATTGACCGTATAGACAATTTTGATGTAATGTCAAAAAAATATAAAAATGGAATGTCAGTCAAGTTCAAGTAAAAGTTTTTGTAGATATTGTCCTGTAATTACGTTTGTAGAAAAAATATTGTATGATATGCGTGTTAAAAAGTACATTTTTAAGGCACTCATGTGAATTGCAGAACTCGCTATCGCTCATTCTGCAAACTTTCACATGCGTGCCTTAAACGTGTACTTTTAACACTTATATCATAAATAACTTATGAGATTTAAAAAAACTGTATTTTAATGAACTTTTATTGGGTGTTCAATGCACAAGTGAACCAATGGAGAAACCGCCCCTGGTTCTGATAACATTTGTTACATTGTCTATTGAGTAGTTACAGCCTATAGAAAAGTTGGTTGACAAATTAAGTTACATGACAAATCTGGTACCAAGTGAAAATCCAAAAGTCATAGTCCTTAGGTTATGAAATCAAAATTGCCAGGGACAACCAAACCGCTGAACTACAGAGAAGATTCACTTTAGCATGATCTGCAAATAGAGCCCTATCAGATATCTTCAGTGCCATATGCCATGCCGAATTATTAAAAAATGCCACATGCCATGCCATTAAAAAAGAAGGCGTTCGACTAATGTGTACTATAAAGCGTTTACATGGCCTCAATCCTGTATAATATGTGCTAAAGATCCTCTAAAGTTGGTACTAGAATAAAACACTAACGTTTCAAAACTTTGGAACCAGGGGAAATAATGAGAAGTCGCAAACTTACTTTACACTATAAAGCAGTAGAAATACCTACACAGGAAGAAATAGAAACTGAAAGTGGCTCAAAAAATAAAAGCACAAGAATAAGAATAGCTAGAAATATTGGTGGAAATGATACAGCAGAAGGGAAGAGACTACATAAAGAGATACATAATATAATAAAAAGCATATGGGAAAACAGAAAGGATATAGCCTTTCATAGCAAGGATATGTCCGATACACATAAAAGGTGACAAAATGAGATGTGAAAATTATAGAGGTATCGCGTTGCTAGAAGTAGTTTACAAAATCTTGACACAAATCATAATGAAAAAGCTAAATCAATATACGGAAAAACTATTGGGCGAATTACAGGCTCGATTTAAAAACACTAGATCGACGAGTGACAAAATATTTGCGCTAAACGAAATCCTGACTACGTGCTACTAACATAAAACAGCAGTATTTGGACCGTGCAAGTTCGTAAGAGCGACACCTGGTTTCATACCTCAGCAACAGTTTTAGCACTTTCAATTATATTGGCCAATTATATTAGTCCTGGCTACTGGATAATTGTCAAGGCCATAGCCCAAGAAAAGAATAAGAAGAAAAAGTAAGATTGAGGTTATGTTATTAAAAGGTAAATATTGTAGGTATGTAGTAAATAAAATTAATTATTAAAATGCAGTACTACAAGCAAAATACAATTAATTAAATTCACTTTAAGAGTAAACAATAGCGATCAACAGGTAGCAACAAAATATAACTTCGGGAGATAATTAATGTTTTAAAAATTATAAAAGTGACTACTTTCAATCGTCAAATATTTATAACAACTGTGTGTTTAATTGTACTATAATAATAATATCGTATGGCATTTTTGCCGGGGAGATCCTTTCGGATAGTTCCGGCGCCATTTACATCTTTAACCCTGTTTTAAGTAACTAGTGCCGATGTACACTAGCCCAGGGGGACCGACGGCTTTACGTGCTCTCCGAGGCACGGTGAGACGGCTCGTGTCATTATTGGAAATGAAAATGGTTTGTCTTTGGCAGGGCTCGAACCCACGTCTACTGGCGTATGAGGCCAGCGTTTATGCCGTTACTCCACGGCCGCTCACTTTAATTGTACTAATTTGTACTTACATAAATAAATTACAATAAAATTTTGGTTTTGAACAGTTTTATTCATGAAATAATCGCAACAAATTGCACTCGATCTCTAAAATTAATATATAATTTTTGCCCTCTTGACACTTTGACATCACGTAAAACTGTCAAAGTGTCACTCGGGAAAAATTCAATAATTTTAGAGCTCTAGTGCAATTACTACTGATAATTTCTCTATGTTGCCTAATTAGTTATTTAGTTATAATATGTTCGATTTCTTGTTAGAAATAAAAAATTTTAGTAGTTCCAAGATTACACAAACTCTAGGCATGGGATAAAAAAGTTTATTTGAAGAAAGTTTTTTTCTTCTTCATGGCGGTACAGGCTCCTTTTTTCAATATTTTATTTAGTTATAGAGTAATTTCTACTTACTAACATATTTCTGAAATTGGGCTCTGTACCGCCATTCTTTATTATATTACGAATATGTGTGCCAAATATCTCCACACAATATTCAAAATTAGAGCCGCAATCTTGGAACGCGTTTGTTGCTACCTGTTGATCGCTACTGTAGCCTCTTAATAATTGCATCTCATATCAATATTGTGAAGCAACATATAATTTTTACAATTTATAATTATTTATTATATAATCCCATTTTCTTCAATGACAGAAATATACGTCAATTTGACAATATGAATTATTTAAGAAATATGTTAAGAAAGTTGCAAAATTTCTCCGCTACTCACTCACGATCGTTTCTCGTATCCCCTCCAAGAACTTGCACACAGCGAATATGCCCTGCTAGACGACTTTAAGCAAGCCTACTATAGGTTAAAGAGACAAAAGATACAGGAACTAACAAGTACAATCGTCAGTATGGTAAAAATAACTGGATAACACAACAAATGAAATAGCATGGGTCATATTATATTAAACAATTTTGAAAAAAAAGAAACAGAAGTACCCGAGTTTTATTTGCTTCCTCACTGTATGAAATAAAGGATATCTCTCAGTGTTATATTTTGCTTTAATATTTCACTATACCCTGTTTTTAAACTAGGAGGGAGTAATTCAAATTTACCGCGCCGTAATGCTTGTTTGCAATTGGTCCAACCTCAGGCAAGTTCACTCCAGTGTCATGAAATGTTGACACTATTGGCATTTCCTATGCTAATTAAGTTATATCAGTTATTTTTTGTGTTTTCTGCGTTATTTCTTTAATTTTTAGATTTTTAGTCTACTTTTGTATAAAAAAACGCTTGTTTTTAGAACTCTTTAGCGACGTATTAGTATAATATAATATTTATGGATTACCGTCGAAGGCCCATATGATCAACCAAAAAAGATGTATTTGGTGATTGTTCTAGTGACATTATTCGATGTGAATCTGTCTTTTGAGTTTAAAAACAGGGTTTAAACTTCTGGTTTAAAAACAGGGTATAGTATCCGTTAATCCTCTTTTGTTTGTACATATATTCGCCGTGTGCAAGTACTTGGAGGGGATACGAGAAACGATCGTGCGCGAATAACGGAGAAATCTTTCAACTTTCTTAAATAATTCATTGTCAATTTTTTTTGAAGTTATACTTCTTTAGGCGCGATTGAGGGTGATTATTTATTATTAATCTGCGCTCATGCGCACACAGACAGTATGGTAATAGTCATTATACGGGCTCTGATTGGGTGTTGAAATGATCTGTCAATAATAATTGTTCAATATGGAGGTAAACAAATGTGGTATAATATATTAGTTTTATTGTTGTGAGGACAGAAACAAAAATGTTTATAATTGTAGTGACTTTTTAAATAGTTTTTAAAAGCAACAGGTACGTAATAATAATTGTAAATGTTTTAGTATCGCAATAAAAAATTACATAACCTATTTGGAAAATGTAAAATAAACCTACCTAGTATGTATGTAAAATAAACCTACCTAACCAACAAAATTTCTAAAAATATTCATCTAATATTGTTTTCTTGCTCTGTTTTGTTGTGTTGTAATATTTGAATTCCGTAGACATCAAACTAATATGGTTAAATTCGGAACTGTCAAGTAGTTCAGTTGCTCTATCTTCCAGTAAGATGCATATGTCCCCCATAGCCGATATCTAAAGGTGCTGGAATTTAAACACAATGTACGTGGGTTCAAACCCCAATACAAACTTCTATTTTTTTATTTTTTTTTGTGCATTTTATGATTGTAAGTATATTAAGAAAATACGTATTTAATTAAAATTTTTCCAACAATTATTGTTCAGAAATCATTTGTGGCATTTTTCAATGTGTTTGTGTGTGTTTTATTCTGTTATAAGTATAACTTCTTACGTCCGTACAAAGTACACACACATTCTTTTTTTTTGTAAGCATTTATTAACAATCAGAATTACATATTCTATGAGTTAATTTGATAACAAGTACAATAACTTATATCAACATATATAGTATTGTACACTAAAATGGCGTTATGAGGTACATCACCCAGCGGTTTCACCTCAGTTTCAGCGAAGATCTATGGGCCATAATCTTCGCAATCTTCTGTTGTTTAGTGGCTGCAGTAGTGGTAATATTAATTGGTTCGGGTGGCCTTCCAATTTCTCGTGGTGTCTGTTGGCTCTTTCTTGAATTACTGTGCTGACTAACGGGATGTTTAGGTCTCTATGAAGGGTTTGGTTGGAAATGCACCACGGGGCATTTGCGATGGTGCGTAGAATTTTTGATTGAGTTCTTTGGATAATTTTTGTGTTTGATTTGCTGGCACAACTCCATAGTTCTATACCGTACGTCCATATAGGTTTGATGACTGTTTTATAAATCAGCAGTTTGTTCTCAATTGAGAGTCGAGATTTTCTACCTATAAGCCAATTAATTTCTTTCACTCTCAACTCGATTTGTTTCTTCTTCTTTAAAATGTGTTGTTTCCAGTTTAATTTAGAATCAAGATGAAGCCCCGGGTATTTGACGGTATTCTGTTGTGGTATGTTGACTTGATTAAGGCTAATATTTGGGCATTGGTCTTTCCTTAGTGTGAAAGTTATATGTGTTGACTTAGTTTCATTAGCTTTTATCTTCCATTTCTTTAACCACTGTCCAATTTGGTCTAGGTGTTCTTGAAGTTTTAATACTGCAGCTGTTGGATCCTCTTCAGTTGCATATATTGCTGTGTCATCAGCGAAAGTTCCAATGGTGGTTTGTGGAGTGGTTGGTAAATCGGATGTGTACAGTACATAAAGAAGTGGACCCAATATACTACCTTGTGGGACTCCTGATTGAATTTTGTTACGGTTTGATAGTTCATCCTCCACTTTAGTTTAATAAGTCAGAGTATTTGTTGGGTAAAGATTTTTTGATTTTATAAAGTAATCCTGGGTGCCATACCTTATCAAATGCTTGGCTGATGTCCAGAAAGGCTGCTGTGCAATACTGTTTATTGTCCAAAGCTCTATTAATTACATTTGATATACGATGGCATTGTTGCACTGTAGAATGAGCTTGCCGGAATCGAAATAATTGTCAAATTGACGTATATTTCATATCTACTGTCAGTGAAGAAGAAAAATGATATGTTGCTCCAAAATATTGATATGATATTATGCAATTATTATATAAAAGCAAATTTAATTAATTGTATTTTGCTTGAGTAGTGCATTTTAATAATTAATTTTATTTACTACATACAATTGTTTACCTTTTAATAACCTTAATATTACTTTTTCTTCTTACATTTTTTTGGGCTATGGCATTGACAATTGTCCAGCAACCAGGACCAATATGATTGGCTAATATAATTAAAAGTGCGAAAAATGTTGCCGACCAATAAAATCAGGTGTCGCTTTTCCGAACTTGCACGGTCCCAATACATTAGGAAAATAAATAATACTAGCTATTATATTGTCTTCTTAATGCTAGAAGGTTTTCGCTTCCTAGCTTGTACACTTCTCTATTATAATATAATTCCAAGTGTAAAAAAATATAATTGATGATACACAGAATGTTATAATCTATTTATGGTTTCAGAATACCAGTGGCAGGAAACTGTACCAGCACCGACTGAAATGCATCCAAAGTGGAGAAGTTACCAAGAACGGCAACGTAACCGTGACTACGCCAACTGCTGCCGAAACCGACCAAAGCAGCATCAGTCAATTGTCATCGACGATCTCCGAGATAAGAACGGCGCAAATAGAGTTGCGGCAGTCCGTGAAAATAACCCAATATTTCCAAATGGTGACCTTATTTTTAGTTTTAATACTAGGAGTCGTAGTAGGGTACATGGCTCGTAATTCCAAGGACACATCTTCAGAACACCCCTACTGTAATCACCCATAACAATAACTCTCATATGCAGGGCCTCCGATTGAGATACCTTTATTTTACAAAGTATTACATAAAATGTTCTTACAATTTTTATATTTGTTTTGTATTTTACAAGATTATTTTTAGGGCTCTGCGTTGAAAAAAAAGTGATGATAAACGGTATTTGCTTGAGCGATGTCACTTTGAAAAATGATTAGAAATGGGGAAATATGACAATCAAAATGTTTGTTTGAACTGGCTTGAGCTTGTAATTAAACCTTTAATCATTAAATGCAAATGTATAATTACAATTTATTACATAAAATGCATTATCCGCCTGAAAACAATGTATGAAGCAGTTACTAATCGTTAGGCTGAAAAGTTCGTAGGCTAACATAGAAAGAAATTTTTGAAAGTTATACTTTAGGCGCGATTGGGAGTGAATTTTTATTATCCTGTGCGCATGCGCACACAGACAGTATGGCGTTGGTTGCTAAATCTTAAAGTTATGTATAAATATATCAGTGCAAAAAAGGTGTGAAAAGAATATATTGGTGTTTTTAGTAAATATATTTATTATAATTTTTGTGTTTTTGGATTTGTCTTCCTCGGGAGTAAGATAAGTATTATTAAAACATTTATATTTCTGTTTTGTTACCGTGAATTGTCATTATGTCCGAGACTATACAAACAGAGACGTCGTAGCGTTATTGGTATAGCATTCGGCTACAGATCGAGAGGTCTTGGGTTCAAATCCGGACCGTTCCTATTCTTTTTTTTATTTTTGGAAAATGGTAAGATTAAAATTAGTTTAATATTTAAACAAAATAAAAATAAACTGTTTAACGTAGGTACATTTATTTCGTTTAAATCGTGTAATAGAAGTATAACTTCTTATGTGCGTACAAAGTACACGCATATTCTTTTTTTTTTATAAAATTTTGATTGATTTTATTATTCAATATAGTTACTTTCGTGGGCGATACAACAATTATAGCGGTTATACAACTTTTCAGTACCATTTTTATAATACAATTTGTCTTTAGCCTCAAAATAAGCTTCAGTTTCTGCGATTACCTCTTCATTGGTGCTAAATTTCTTTCCAGCGAGCATTCTCTTGAGGTCAGCGAACAGGTGGTAGTCGCTGGGTAACACATCTGGTAAATAGGTGACTGCGGAAGGAAAGTACTGATGCCACAACCTTGCCAGCCGACTGTTGCGTCTTTCCACGCTTTGGTGTCGGTTCATCACGTGCAGTCCATTTGGCAGACTATTGATTGGACTCCGGTGTGAAATGATGGAACCATGTTTCATCCATTGTAATATATTGACGCAAAAATTCGGTTTTATTATGAAAAAAGAGCTTGAAACACTTCTCAGAATCATCAATTCTTTGTTGATTTTGATCGATTGTGAGCTCTCGCGGAGCTATCTCGAACAACTTCACTTTACAGTCATCCAAAAATATTTTGTGGACTTTTTTGATGTTTTTGTGGGTAACAGCATCGTTTCAATATTTTTTTTGGCCAAAAAGCAATGCAAAAGACACCCAACTCTTTTTTATCCATTTTTTAAACTAACACAATTTGCTTCACTCAAAATGCTAAATCTCATAAACTAATAGTTCGGCAGCTGTCAAATTTATAGACGCATCTTTTGAAGGTTAGGGTTGACTAAAAATCATATGGATTTAATACCAGTAGTGCCATCTATTTGTCAGTCTACGAACTTTTCATCCCACCTTACTTAGAACAAACCTTAGAACCAATAAACATCAGCCGTATTTGTTCATCACCACGAACATTTGCTGTATTTAACACAGATCCGCTGTCCAGGATATTAGCCTCTAGAGTCCAGGTCTTGGTGACATGTGCCAACACAGACCATTTGATCATTTTTTGACGTAATTTTAGGTTTATCACTTAGCCAAAAGACACAACCACAACCCTATCGCTGATAGGTATTTGGGCGCCCCAACGTGGGGCGCCATGTCATCTATAGGGGAAATTAAGTCTGGAAAATGCCCCTTCGACCATCCTCCGTGTAGAAGTTCAAATACCTATCAGCGATAGGGTTGTGGTTGTGTCTTTCGGCTAAGTCGTTTATGACATCTTTATTTCCATATTATTGAGTTGGAACTTGCCATTTCTAGGCGTATCTCTGGTTTGAGAATTCATCTCATATTCTTACATTTAAAATAGGAAATAGGGTAGAGAAAACACAGTTTTTAAAGTTGTAACAAAGAACTGGCAGCACAAATTCTATATAAAGGACAAACGTGTCCGCAAAAAGGCCACATGGCCGCAACAAGGCCACATGGCCGCAACGGCGTAAGCCGGGGCCCACTAGAGGCACGTCAGGTGCTCGTCAAGACTGAAGACTGAGAAAGCGTCGGTAAGGATTCGCCACCTTTTATAGTTTTGAATCGCTACCGAATGACAAAATTTTTTGTATAGAAACGCGTGCCATTGGTGACATTAGATTGACAAGATCGACTTGAAATTCAATTGACAGATGCCATCGCCATATTAGTGCATCTTCGGAAGTAAAATTTGGCGTCTCTTTTTAGTTGCATCCTTGGTCAATGTTTGCCTCTTTTATTAATTTGCTATTAATCGGCAAAAGGTTCCAAATTTAATGGTTTTACTCATCCTCAACTTCGTTAACATCTACTCAGCTTTGAGTATATGATCTAACTTTGACTATTTTCTGCACTTCTTTCAACGTATCTACGAGCCAAAATACTCACAATATACATCACTAAAAACGATAAAATCACATATACGAAAAACACGATAATTCCTGATTGCCAAGTCCGCTTAAGCTCAAAATATTGCCCAAAACCTAATCATTTTTCATGTAAAATTTAATTTAGCCGTTTATATTTTTGTTTATATATCCAGTGTTAAATATATTCAAACCCAGAAATTGGAATACGCTTTATAAAGTGACATTGCAAGCTTTGTCTAGGTTTGTTGAATTTTAAAATATTTATTTTCGGTATTTTTCGATTAAATTTTAGAAAATGTATATATCTTGATGAGGTAGTTAATTTAAATGAAGCATATTTTTAATTGTTTTAATCATATATAAATAATAACACAATAGGAACGTGTTGTAATACTAGCTCCGTTTATTCTATTATTTTGAAGATAATCTTTAGTACATGGTATACTATAACTGTGGTTATGCAGCAGTCGTATTGTTAAAATAAGGGAGTCAAAAGACAATAAAGGCCACTTTAAATAATAACAAGGCATTTACTAAAGAAACATTTATAAAACAAAAAATTTAAGAAAAATCTGTGTAAAAGGTAAATTTATTTTAAAACCCCAATAAAGGGCTACAATTACAAAACAGAACGTTTTCGCTCTAAAGAGAGCATCATCAGTGTTATTTGCCTAAAATAAAATACGAAAGAGTTATGGACAAAGGTCTTTTTAGGTCGTAATACATAAAAGTTGATATCTAATCTTATGACCCTTTACTATAAAGATAGGATGTTTTTGAAGTTATACTTCTTTAGGTACGAGGGTGAATTTTTACATTCCCTGGCGCATGCGCACACCGACAGTATGCTATTAGTCGCTACATCTTTATGTAGCGCAAATAAGGTGTGCGTGAAAAGAATATATTATTAGTGTTTTTAGTAAATATATTTATTATAATTTTTGTGTCTTTGGATTTATCTTCCTCGGGAATAAGATATTTTATAATAATAGTAATATAGTAAGTATATTTAAAGTATTTTTGTATACTTCACTTGGTCTATTAAATTTGTCAGTATGTATGAGAAGTCTTGTAACCTGTCACAGCAAAGGGAATATAGCTAAGTGGTAGAACGTGTGACCGGGGATCGAGAGGTCTCCGGTTAGGATCCGTGTGTTTTCTATTTTTTTTATTTTTGGTATTGTTTTAATAAAAAGGACCCCGCACAAACCTTGTGGAAAATAGGTGCCAGTGGATTTCGTTCATACTTTGGGAAAATACTCTTTGAAGCATCCTGATAAAAAGTTCTCATGGGCACAACTCAATCGTATGAAGGATTTTCAATATATAGAGGCCCAAACTCGGAAAATTATAAGATTTACGGGGTATTCCAATTCCCTGAGTTCTGGTTATCTGGCAACATGTAGAAGTTTGGATCAAGGAAAAGTACTAGTCGTCTAGGAATTTTTCCTGACTATCCAAATGGCGACCTTTACTTTGACCTTGACCTTCAACGGACGTCATCTTCTAGAGTTTCAAGGGTTTTCGGCATTCAATTGATATAAACAGATTACTCACGGGTTTTTGGGATCGCTAAACACGAATATGCCATCAGAATTGCCCTCCGGATGACGTGGTGGCCAGGGCCTCTGCAAGGGACGTCATCTTCTAGAGTTTCGATGGTTTTCGGCATTTAATTGATGCAAATGAATTACTGGAGGGTTTTTTTGAGGTCTCTATACACGAATATGCCACCAGAACCGACTCCCGGAGCACCTGGTTTCCAAGGTCAATGAAAGGGGCTCCTGGAGTTTCGAGGGTCTTTGGTATTACATTAATGCAAACGGATTAGTTATAGGTTTTTGGGGTTGCTGAACACGAATACGTGATCAGCACAGACACAGGAGCACCTGGTGCCTAAGACAGGTTATCTTCTGGGGTTTCGGAGGAATCAAATGGATTACTCTTAGGTTTTTGGGGTTGCCGAACACGCATACATGCATATTACCGAACAGGCACTATGGCACGTCATCTTCTGGAGTTTCGAGGGTTTTCAGCATTAAATTGATGAAAACGGATTACTCATTGCTTTTTGGGGTCGCTTTTACGCCAATACGCCATCAGATTCGACCCAAGTGTTTTTAACAAGTGTTTTAATAAATGTCATATTTGGACAATGGCCTCCCCATGAGTTCTCCATTCTTCTCTGTTTTTTGCTTTGATGTCATCTATTTAATTCCGAAACCTGTTGAAACTCTAGAAGAAGACCTGCGTTAGGCACCAGGTGCTCCGTGGATCGGATATATCGAATTCACATTCAGCAGCCCCAAAAACCTGTGAGTAATCAGTTTACATTAATTAGTACCGAAAGCTCTCGAATCTCCAAAGCATGACGTGCGTTAGCCACCAGGTACTCCGATGTCTGTTCTAATGGGGTATTCGTGTTTAGCAACTCCAAAAACCTATGAGTAATCCGTTTGCATCAATCTAGTACCAACGACCCTCGAAACTCCAGGAGCCCCTTTCATTGACCTTGGAAACCAGGTGCTCCGGGAGTCGGTTCTGGTGGCATATTCGTGTTTAGCGACCTCAAAAAACCCTCCAGTAATTCATTTGCATCAATTAAATGCCGAAAACCATCGAAACTCTAGAAGATGACGTCACTTGCAGAGGCCCTGGGCACCACGTCATCCGGAGGGCAATTCTGATGGCATATTCGTGTGTAGCGATCCCAAAAAGCCATGAGTAATCTGTTTATATCAATTAAATGCCGAAAACCCTCGAAACTCTAGAAGATGACGTCCGTTGAAGGTCAAGGTTAAAGTAAAGGTCGCCATTGGATAGCCAAGAAAAAATTCTAGGCTACTAGTACTTTTCCTTGATCTAAACTTCTACATGTTGCCAAATAACTAGTAACTCACGGAATTTGAATACCCCGTAAATCTTATAATTTTCCGAGTTTGGGCCTCTATATCTTGAAAATCCTTCATACGATTGAGTTGTGCCCATGAGAACTTTTTATCAAGATGCTTCAAAGGGTATTTTCCCAAAGTATGAACAAAATCCACTGGGACCTATTTTCCATAAGGTTTGTGCGGGGTCCTTTTTGGAAAGTAGTAAGTAAAAATTAATTTAATCTTCAAAATAAAATACAAATAACCTGTTGAAAGTATATTTATTTCGTTGAAATCATATAATAGAAGTATAACTTCTTACGTGCGTACGGAGTACACACACAGTCTTTTTTTTTGGACTGGTTTAATTTCACCTTTTTCCTATGTGACTATGTGTGTTATCACCTTCATTTGGCTGAAATGATCCGAATGATAAGATTTATTTTATACTAGCAGCAATTACTTGTATCTCTTTCTGTCATGAGTTTCCTGGTTTTGACGAAATAATGATTATTAACAAAACACTAAGCCAAAAGCAACTACAAAATGTGATACAAATCAAGCGTTTTAGATTTTCTTTATTTTTTTATCTTTAGTATTGTTTTGTTTAAATAAATGACTTATTTTTAGAATTAACTACCTCAGAAAGGTATAATCGTCATGCACAATTAGATTTTAGAAAAAAATTTATTCACCCGCGAGTTGCTAAGTTTGATTTATATTCTATTTTTAAAGAAAAATTAAAGTGAGTTAAATAAAAATTATTTAGTACCGTTATTTCATTAATTTGTAGGCCGGAAAGGAATTGTAAAGTTTTTTAATATGTATTATTTATATGTAAGTTTATTATAGAAAATATAAAAATTGTTTTTATTTGTTTTGTTTTTATTGCATATAGCAGACTAGTAGATCCACCACTTAAGTGCTTCCTTTATTGAGGTTGGAGGCCCTTGTGGTCTATTGAAATGTTACTTTTTTTAGGCCTCAATTTTATTTGGTGTATTGAGGGGGTTTAAGTATAACCTTAAGGGAACTTTTACTTCTTCAATTAAAAAAAACCTATTTTGTTTTTTTTTCTACGTAAAAACATTCCTTAGAAAATACTGAAAAAAATGCCCTAGAAATACTGTCTTAAACTTTTATTAAGGAATCAGAAATAGAAACGAAGTTATTAGACCAAGAGCAGGTGTAGGTGAAATTTGCTAATCATTTTAGGCACAATGAGAGTCTATAACTTAAATAGTGGAACCTAAAAGAAAACGTATGAACACTGTGCCGTCACTTTTTAGTGGCACATGCGTCTACAGTGGCGCATCAAACTTTCCACTTATGGACGGGATAAATAAATTAAAAGCTACCCTCCCTCACTCCCAGAATTCATTTTTTAAGTTATATGTGATTAAAATTAAGACTCGGCGTAATTTTAACCCACCACCCCTTCCCCCAAAATCAAAAACTTCATTTTTCGTTTTTATTTGGGTGGGATGCAGTCAATTTTAAAATTTCAAAAAATTCATAGGCATAGTTGAGGCTTTTACAAAACAAGTCTATTTTTTATAGATCCGTAGGTTCAGTGTACATAACCTCAAAAAAAATTTATAATCTTTTTTTGGAAAAAAGCGTATAACTTTTTTTTTGGAGATGGGTGGAAGTCTAATTTTTTCTACATTATGTATTTTATCAAACACTATGTTTTTAATTTTTTCCAGATTTTTGCGTAAGGTTCGCCACCTTCAAAAATCCAAATAACTGTTTTTTGGGGAGTTTTTGGGAATTTTCCCTAGTTCATAGACTTCAAAATAGATCGAATCAATGTTTTTTTATAGGTTGTATGTGAATTGAAGTAACTGAGTCCTTTAGAATATTTAAAAATGGGAGAAACTCGTTCAAACCCCCCAATAAAACAGTTTTTTTGGATTTTTGAAGGTGGCGAACATTACGGAAAAATCAACAGAAAGTTAAAAACATAGTGTTTGATAAAATAAACAAAATAGAAAAAAGAACTATACCTCCAACCATCTACAAAAAAAAGTTATACGCTTTTTTACAAAAAAAAACTTTAAAATTTTTTTTGAGGTTATGTACACTTAACCTACGGATATATAAAAAATAGACATGTTTTGTAAAAGCCTCAACTATGCCTATGAATTTTTTGAAATTTTAAATTGATTGCATCCCACCTAAAAAGAATAAAAACGAAAAATTAAGTTTTTGATGGCGGGGGAAGGGGTTGGTGGGTTAAAATTATGCTGAGTCGTATTTTTTAATCACATAGAACTTAAAAAAACGAAAAAAAAATTAAATTATGGGAGTGAGGGTACCTTTTAATTTATTTTTTCCCACCACTGTCGACACATGTGCCACTAAAAAGTGACAGCACAGTATTCATACGTTTTCTTTTAGGTTCTACTATTTAAGTTATAGGGTCTTGTCGTGCCTAAAATGATTAGCAAATTTCACCTATTGGGACCGTGCAAGTTCGGCAAAGCGACCTCTATTTCTACGCTCTGTACTTTTATTCACACTTTTAATTATATTGGCCAATTATATTAGTCCTGGTTGCTGGATAATTGTCAAGGCCATAGTCCAAAAAAATAATAAGAAAAAATAAGATGCAGGTTTTGTTATGCAAAGTAAATAAAATTAGTTATTAAAATGCAGTACTGCAAGCAAAATACAATTAATTAAATTTACCTTTATATAATAATTGCATATCATATCAATATTGTGGAGCAATATATAATTTTTCTGCTTCAATGACAGAAGGTATTAAATATATAGGTCAATTTGACAATTTCAATTGACAATATGAATTATTTAAGATAGTTGCAATATTTCTCCGCGACTCGCACACGGTCGTTTCTCGTTTCCCTTTCAAGTACTTGCACACCGCGAATACCGGCTCCTAGTCTATAATAGCTCTATTTATAATGGTACCTACTTGCACTAAAACTCGTTTGTATACAAGGCATGCGATGCCTGTCTTGCAACTTAACAGTTGGGTTCTAAAACTTATAAAGCAAGCATGTGTTTTATATTATTCAATAAATGCCTGATTGAAATCATGAAAATCATTTTTGAAGTTATACTTCTTTACCGGCGATAGAGGGTGATTTTTTTATATGTTAAAACCTATCAGCCCGGCGCATGCGCATTATAACTTTGTTCTGATTGGATGTTCAAATGACATGTCAAAAATGATCCGATATGGCAGCTGTGGTTTGGAGGTAAAGGTAAAGGTAAACAAATGTATAATATATTAGTTTTATTGTTGTGAGGACAGAAACAAAAAAGTTTATAATATTGTAGTGACTTTTAAATAGTTTTTAAAAGCAACAGGTACGTATATAATTGTTAATGTATCATGGGTATAAACCTACCTATTTGATCTGCCAAAATACATAGTATGTATAATACTTTTATTTATATAATTTGATTACCATCAAAATTTCTATCAATATTCACCTAATATATTGTTTTTTACTCTATGTTTTGTTGTATTTTTTCAATTCTAAATCATTTCAATTCAAAATTAAAATAATTTGATCAATTTTCAAAATATCACAAGTTTAATCCGTTTAGTTAGTCGATCTTCGTAAATAATGACACATAGTGTCCGTGGCTAAGCGGAGAAGGCGAATGAATTCCAATACCAACCGCTCTTATCAGCGCTGGTTCGAGTCCCAATAGAAACTTTCTTTTTTGTTTTTTTTAATACATTTTATGATTGTAAGTATATTTATTATATAATTGTATTTTCAGAAAATACGTATTTAGTTAAAAAATTTTTCGACAATTAATGTTCAGACATCATTTGTGGCTTGTTTAATGTGTTTGTGTGTGTTTTATTCTTTTATTATTTTAATTTTTGGCACTGTTCTAATAAAAATGTTTGAGAAGTAGTAAGTATAAATTAGTTTAATATTTAAACAAAATATAAATAAAAAGTATATTAATTTCGTTTAAATCATATAATAGAAGTATAACTTCTTACGTGCGTACAAAGTACACACAGATTCTTTTTTTTGTAGCACTTGTCTGGTTTTGACTATGCAATGTCACCAGTCTTCCAGGTCAGCATCCATGTGCTCAAATCTGGCATAGGTATACCTTCATCAATGTTCTTGGAGGTCAGTAACAACTTGTAATACTGCCAAAACTCATCTGGGATGACTCCTGATTAACGATGCTTTAATCAATATGTTGTGCTAATCTGTAAACTGTATAACTCCACAATTTTCTGAAAATGAGTTATTACTGCCATCTGTTTCAAAAAGTCCCTACTTATCGTTTGAAAAAAGGTAGCACATGATATTTTTACCGCAGATGAGTAAATAGCGACCTCTTCTTACACACTGTATCTCCCTTGTCTCCAAATTTAGTACGAAAAATTCGTAACTCCCTAATTTGTCATCCCACATAAGAAAAAGTTGGTGGCAAGTAATATTAAACAATGTACAAAATGTTAGTAATATCATTGTCCTAATCTGTAAACTGTGTAACTCCATAATTCTCTGAAATTGAGTTATTACTGCCATCTGTTTAAAAAAGTCATTACTTGTCATTTAAAAAAGGATGCACGTGCATATGTCTACCAGATGATTAAATAACGACATCTTTGTATATACTGTATCTCCCTTGCCGACAAATTTAGTACGAAAAATATGTAACTCCCTAGTTTGTCATACTACACGACTGACCTATCACTGTTTAGAAAGTGATATTTTCAAGAAAAAGTTGGTGGTACTTAGTATTAAATACTCACTAAACAATATACAAATGTTAGTGATATTATGTATATCTATAAAATATATTCCGTTTTAGCATCCTATCTTTTAAAAGGGAGATATGTAGTATTCCCATTAGTCATTTTTATAGAAATAGTTTTTTGTGTCTCCTGTAAAATTTGGATAAATGGAGTTACGTAGTTTACAGATTCGGTCGACGATATGTATATCTATAAAATATTTTCGTTTTACAATCCTATCTTATAAAATGGAAGATACAGAGTATTCACATTAGTCTTTAGAGAGATAGTTTTTTGCGTCTCCTGTAAAATTTGGATAAATGGAGTTACGCAGTTTACAAGATTAGGTCTATAATATCCTGTTTTTTTAACTGATTAGCCAAGGTTTGGAGTAAGTCATTTTGCTCAGATTAACATATTTACCAAAAATATTTATTTCTTTGTATTCTCAGAACTGCGATCATACCTGGACAATACAATGCAATAATTTTTAAGTACACATGAGTACTTAACTCAGAATCCACAAAAAGTGGAGTTAGTTTGTTTTGGCAGTAAGCCACAGCTATATTTCTCTACTAAACTACCAAGTATGTTATTTAGGCACTTAGTAATAAATACAGTCGGAAAAATGAAAGACTTACCAATGAACGATCATATTAATCACATATTTTGTATTTGCTGTCTTTTTTTTCTATAAATAAATAAGAAAAAGATGATCGTTCATGGGTATTCTTCATTTTTCCGACTGTATGTTGAATCATTGAGAAAACGTGTGGGAAATGGTAATGAACAACAAATATGAAAACAAGTATATATTTAAATAACATTCCATTATCCATTTTTCCATTTTGTTATCAACAAACCAATCACCTTCCATAAATAAAAATAAAATAAAAAAATAAATTAAAGGTAAAAAATGATGCTATCTTGAAACGCTAGCTGTAGCGCTTTCTTCTGGTCTTAGATTGGTATAAATGGGCCTGCCCATAAACCTTGGTACTTGATCAGTGGTTAAACTTTCCCTTCTTCTGGTTCTAACTGTGGGTGGAGTTTGAGCCGATTGTTTTTTCATGTATTTGAACTTCCCTTCACCAGGAAGCTTTGGCAAGAGAGATGGCTGAGAGTACCACACTCTATAAGTAAAAAACCACGTAACGATAGCAACAACCCCCCCAAGGAATTTTTCTATCATGATATGGTAATACAACATGGTGCTGATCAACATAATATCCCACAAAATTTGAATAACAGCAATTACTATAAACAACAGTCTTATATACGGTGTAAACTTCTCATAGTTTGTCTTCATTTCTTTTAGCTCCAGGTCCGATAGGTTGCGTAAAGGATTTGGTTTTTCGTTTGCATCTCTTGCTAAACGTTGATGTTCTTCTAGCCTTATGTAGTCTTTTATTGTGCCCCAGTTTACGATACACCAGATCTAAGGTATTTACAGACTTTATTATTACGTTCCTTTTAATGAACACAGTATCTATATTTTGATGTCCTTATTCTTTCAGTATAGATAATAATAAAACTTATTTTTAGACTATTTTTAAGTTCATATAATTATTATTTATAGATTTGATTCTATAATTAAATACAAATATGTAAAGTAAATTAAATACTGCCATTATTAGTCCTGTCGCCAATGGGGGTACAACGGCCTCCTTAATTCAGATGTACTTACCAAAGTTTTTTTTATGTATTTTGACCCGTAGAACACGAATTTTTTGGGTAACAGTCGATCCGGATGTCGATAAGATTGTTATAAACAAAGAACTTGAGAAATCACATAACAGCGATTTTTTGCAAAACAAAACATTTTTTTGGGTTGTTCTAACCAAAAATGTTTTTACAAGTTTTTTCGTAGTATGCATAGTTTTCGAGATAAACGCGGTTGATCTTTCAAAAAATCGAAAAATTGCAATTTTTGAACCCGAATAACTTTTGACTGAAAAATAAAAGAGCAATTCTGCTTAGTGCATTTGAAAATACAAGTCAAATTCTATCGGTGTTGATTACTTTCATTGCTAAAAATTAATTTTTTTATTGTTAAACACAGCTATAAACACATAGTGATTGAGTGATGTTTTCAATGCATGTCTCATTTGAAATCGAACGACTAGGCGTGCATACAGACAATTCCTACATAGATTATGTACATTAAAACACATGCATTGGGAACGGGAAACAATATGTGTTTATTGCTTTGTTTAACAAATAAAAACTTAATTTTTAGCAATGGAAATAATCAAAACCGATAGAATTTGACTTGTATTTTCAAATGCAGTAAGCAGAATTGCTATTTTATTTTTTAATCAAAAGTTATTCGGGTTCAAAAATTGCACTTTTTCGATTTTTTGAAAGTTCAACCGGGTTTATCTCGAAAACTATGCATCCTACGAAAAAACTTGTAAGACCATTTTTTGCTGAGAATCGCCCAAAAATACAAAAAAAATGTTTTGTTTTGCGAAAAATCGCTGTTATATAATTCCTCAAGTTCTTTGTTTATAACAATCTTATCGACATCCGGATCCACTGTTACCCAAAAAATTCGTGTTCTACGGGACAACATACATAACAAAAACTTGGGTAAGTCCATCTGAATTAAGGAGGCCATTGTACCCCCCCTGGCGACAGGACTATATAATGAAATCTCTTTTTTTTTGAAATTTTGTTTTATTTAGAATTTGCTTCAACCTCAGAGGGTTATTAGCATTGAAATGTATTTACATGAAATGGTAAAGCGAAACAAAAAGTTAAGGGGATGGGTACGAACTTTCGGCTTCAATGCTATTTAAATGGGATTAATTTTTTCGAATCCTGAGAAAACTAATAAGTAAGTATTTTTGAAAAATTTAAACGTAGAATGGAAGATTACGTTATTACCGAGGGCCGAAAGTCCCTAAAAACTTAATAATGTTTATTTTAATATGTTACAGGGGTGAAAAACTAAGAGAAAATTTAGTGTGATTTTTAATTTCATATTTACCTGAACAATACAATGCAATAATTTTTAAGTACACATGAGTACTTAACTCAGAATCCACAAAAAAGTGGAGTTAGGTTGTTTTGGCAGTAAGCCACAGCTATATTTCTCTACTAAACTACCAATTATATTATTTAGGCACGCAATAATAAATGTTGAATAATTGAGAAAACGTGTGGGAAATGGTAATGAACAACAAATATGAAAACAAGTATATATTTAAATAACAATCCATTATCCATTTTTCCATTTTGTTATCAACAAACCAATCACCTTCCATAAATAAAAATAAAATAAAAAAATAAATTAAAAATAAAAAATGATGCTATCTTGAAACGCTAGCTGTAGCGCTTTCTTCTGGTCTTAGATTGGTATAAATGGGCCTGCCCATAAACCTTGGTACTTGATCTGTTGTTAAACTTTCCCTTCTTCTGGTTCTAACTGTGGGTGGAGTTTGAGCCGATTGTTTTTTCATGTATTTGAACTTCCCTTCACCAGGAAGCTTTGGCAAGAGAGATGGCTGAGAGTACCACACTCTATAAGTAAAAAACCACGTAACAATAGCAACAACCCCTCCAAGGAATTTTTCTATCATGATATGGTAATACAACATGGTGCTGATCAACATAATATCCCACAAAATTTGAATAACAGCAATTACTATAAACAACAGTCTTATATACGGTGTAAACTTCTCATAGTTTGTCTTCATTTCTTTTAACTCCAGGTCCGATAGATTACGTAAAGGATTCGGTTTTTCGTTTGCATCTCTCGCTAAACGTTGATGCTCCTCTAGTCGTATGTAGTCTTTTATTGTGTCCCAGTTCACGATACACCTTGTCTCTTCTATGAGTAACAAACTACCATAAATTAAAATAAATGAATGGCCAGACAGATCAAAACCATTCCAAACATGTCCTTCATGTAAACATACCACTTTGCTATTGAAACCTGGAGTTGCACATCTACCAAGGGATGCTTCGATTACATTGAAAACTGTTGTCCATAGCCACCAGAAAAACGTTGCTATTAGGATTCTTGGGAAGTGTTGTTTAAGAATCTTTTGTTTATTTCCACAGCAATACACCACTGACGTCAAAATGAGAAAAGGCACGATGAGGGTCAAATTCCATCCCCAGGCGAATTTAACAAACACCTTATTAAATATATTATCTGATCTTGCCAAATAGGTTTTTGGTATCATTAATACATCGGCTATTAATGATATAAGGAACAAACAAGCTAAATATATTCCCACCTTTAAATTTGTGTCGAAAAATAGTGATTTCTTGCATAAGTACAGGACCATTAAAGTTAAAATTTCCTTGACTGAGGTAGGCTCACTTGTGGGTTTCGTCCCTTTTTGTTCTATATTATTTGAGTTATTGATATTAGGCCGAAAATTTAGATTCGTTGCGTGGACTGGCCTTCTTTTACTAACCATTTTGACGTAATATTAATTGGTACATTTAGTTCAAAATTTGTTATAAAATTTCACATTTTCAAGTATATATTGCCGATTTATCATGACATTGTGCTTTAGACGTCAAATGTCAGTGTCAAGTCAAGATGTGGTTAAGTTTGGAGTGTATACGCACGCAACTACAGAATAGGAAACAATTTTTCCTATTTCTCGAGCAGAATACCCTTCCATTTTTATAACATCATGATCTCAACGAAATGATCTCCTCTACATGCAAAACAACAGTCTACGTCTACATGATCTGCTTCCGAACCAAAACTATTATCTTACTTTGAAGACATTGAAGCAAACATTTTATTTCTCTTTTCTGATATGCAAAAAACACGAGTTCTGTAGTTGACTGACACCATGGTTGACACTACAATTGGGTAACTCAATGATCGCGGTTAAAAGAGGAGCCATCAGAAGATTCTCAAGCGGTTTGAATCTGTTTACGGCACTACAGACCAAATTGAGCCTTGGCCTCCTTTATTTTTTGCCTCCACCTTGTGGCTGCTCTTCTCCATACACGGACTCCTTAAAAGTGCTTGTGCGTCGCTGCTTACTGTGTCTTCCCAGCGCTTTCTTGGCTTTCCAACCGGTCTCTTTCCCTGCATTCTAGCGTTCAGTGCTCTTTTTGGTAGCCTATCCTCTTGCAATCTTTATATTTTATTCTAACGAAGACTGACAGGGATAGTTTCCGTATAAAGATGATCAAGCTAAAGTTTCTATCTAGAGCTCCCTTTTGGGTTCAGTCGTTAAAGTGTTTAATCGATTAACGAAGCTTCCATTCTATGGCTCCTATATATGCAGATTTTGGTCCATTTACTCACGGTTTCTGCTACGAATTTTAAAGAACCGCTTGGATTGACATGAAATTTGGCACACATATAGCTTCTCGGGGATGATACTCGCCCCCCGAGTGAGTACTCGAACAAGGAGAAAGCTTTTTTGAAATTATACTCCTTTAGGCGCGATTGAGGGTGAAATTATATTAATCTGCGCGCATGCGCACACAGACAGTATGGAGTTCGTTACTAATTGTTTTAATTTATGTATGTATCAGTCCAGAAAAGGTGTGGAAAGGATATATTAGTGTTTTTAAATATATTTTTCTATAAACGTGTTAAAAATGCAATTTATAGCACTCCATAGGAGCGTTAAAAATGCTACTTTAAAGCACCAGTGCTTTAAAAATTTTAAGGCACTGCAGTTAAAAGTGAATTGTCAAATTGTGAAACGTCAAAATATTTATATTTCATTTATTAACATTAGCATTAATAATACAACTTGCGCAATTTGAAAAAGGTGGTTTAAAAGGTTTTTTTAAATTTAATTTAAACTATTATTGCATTTTTAACACGTTTGTAGAAAAAAAACTATTAAAATTTGTTACAATATACAAAAATAAAAGTAGATGTTATTCTATAGTTGTTATGATTTACGTATTGACAATATACGCTCTGAGCTTCGCTGGTGTCGCTCCTGGCGGATTACTAATTTAACTTTCACCGGTAATTTTTAAATTTATTATGTAATTGTTATCGCTTAATATTTACAACGCAAAAAAGTAATTAAATTGTAATCGATTTTTTTAAGATTTTGCTAATCATTATGATCTTCTATTGATAAAATATGAATTTCTTACTTCGGATACTTTCACAATCATCGTGTAGATGGCGCTAAGATTATATTACGGAACATTAAAAAAACTTAAATTCAATATTTAAAACGTAAGTATATTTAAGGTAAAAATATACCACAGCTTTGACCAACTAATATTTTTTATAATTAATGTTTTTAATTTTAATTTTAAATTAATCACTTTGACATTTATGTCAAATTTCCGGTAAACGTTTACAGACTTGCTACTACTGGCGCTCGCGAATTTGTAAATATCCCCTCTACGTACGAGCTCACAGCGTATAGGCAGTTTTGATGTAATGTCAAGAAAAATATAAAAATGGAATGTCAGTCAAGTTCAAGTAAAAGTTTTTGTAGGTATTGTCCTGTAATTGAGAATGAATAAATTATAATTGTTGATATATAAGACGTTTGTAGAAAAAAATATTGTATGATATAGGTGTTAAAAGGTACATTTTTAAGGCACTCATGTGAATTGCAGAATGAGCGAAGCGAATCTTTCACATACGTGCCTTAAAATTGTGCTTTTAACATTTATATCATAAATAACTATTATTATAATTTTTGTGTATTTGGACTTGTCTACCTCGGGAATAAGATAATAAGTAATATTTAAAGTATTTTATAATTCACTTCGTATGTTTGTCACTATGTCTGAGAAATCTTGTAGCCCGTATAAACAAAAGGGTATAGCTCAGTGGTAGAGCGTTGGGCTGGAGATCAAGAGGTCCCCGGTTCAAATCCTGGTGTTTTCTAATCTTTTTTTAATTTTTGGTATTGTTTTAATAAAATTTTTTGGAAAGTAGTAAGTAAAAATTAATTTAATCTTTAAATAAAATACAAATAAACTGTCCGAAAGTATATTTATTTCACTGAAATCACATTTAGAAGTATAACTTCTTACGTGCGTACAAAGTACACACACATTCATTTTTTTTAATACTTGTAAAAAAGATGTGACGAGGTTTCCCTCAAAAGCGCTTCATTTTTGTGTCATTTCATGTTTCATGTTGAAATAATCGATTTGGAATTTGACAAATAAAAATTTATGAAGTTACTTTTAATGAGCTACAATTCGGCTATACGCTGTGAGCTCGTACGTAGAGGGGATATTTATAAATTCACGAGCGCCAGTAGTGACAAGTCTGTAAACGTTTACTGGAAATTTGACATAAACGTCAAAGTGATTATTTTAAAATTAAAATTAAAAACATTAATTATAAAAAATATTAGTTGGCCAAAGCTGTGGTATATATTTTTACCTTAAATATACTTACGTTTTAAATACTGAATTTACGTTTTTTTAATGTTCCGTAATATAAATTATAAATTAATCTATTAATCTTAGCGCCATCTATACGATAATTGTGAAAGTAGCCGAAGTAAGAAATTAATATTTCATCAATAGAACGTCAGAATGATTAGCAAAATCTTAAAAAAATCTATTACAATTTAATTACTATTTAGCGTTGTAAATATTAAACAATAACAATTAAATAATAAATTTAAAAATTACCGGTGAAAGTTGAATTAGTATTCCGCTAGGAGCGACACCAGCGAAGCTCAGAGCGTTCACCGATTTTTCACTTTTAATTTTTAAATTTATTATTTAATTGTTATCGCTTAATATTTACAACGCAAAAAAATAATTAAATTGTAATCGATTTTTTAAAGATTTTGCTAATCATTTTAAAGTTCTATCAATGAAATATTAATTTCTTACTTCGGCTACTTTCACAATTATTATGTAGGTGGCGCTTAGATTAAGTTATAATTACATATTACGAAATATTAAAAAAAACTTAAATTCAGTATTTAAAACGTAATTATATTTAAGGTAAAAATATACACCACAGCTTTAACCAACTAATATTATTTCCTATTAATGTTTTTAATTTCAATGTTTTAAATTAATCACTTTGACATTTATTAAAAATTTCCAGTAAATGCTTACAGACTTGTTACAACTGTCGCTCGCGAATTTTTAATTATCCCCTCTACCTACGAGCTCATAGCGTATTGGCTCCGTGCCTCTCCCCTCTACTTACAGTCACGTGACACGCTGTCAGATTTTGTCAGGACGTTTTAACATTGAGTCTTATGGGACTATTTTGTTAAACTTGAATATTTTATTTTGTAGTGATAATAACCGAATACAATTGTTAGAATTCATTAGTTATTAATTTATACTGTAATTTATAGTGCAACAAAAATATTTTCTTTTTCGTTAATAAAGATTTATTGACATAAACTGTGATAGTGAGGTTATGTATACAAAATCAAACTGATAATCAATATTGGAAATAGAAGAATTTATATCAGATTAAGTGCGTTTTTATTTTCTGTTTATATTAATACATAATATCACTAGCGTGACACGGCATTTTTGTTAAATGTCTCATTTAAACATACACAAAGCGTCCTGATAAAATTTCAAAAAACCGCCACCATGAGCAGGTCGGTCGATTTTGCTTTGACACTTTGTTAACGCTCAGAGCGAATAGTACTGGGTTTAGAGACTTCATACACAAACCATTTTTCTCACTTTTTATAATCTATATTTTGCTCAGAATATTTTTTCGATAAAATACTTTTTTGAGTTATTTGCGAAAAACCGTCTAAAAACGTTTGACAGTAAAAAAACTCGCTTATTGTAGAATTAAGTCAGTTTATGCATTTCCGGACATATTTTGAACGTATATTTTTTCACCATCGAGAAGGGGTGATATATCACCCCCAGGGCAAAAGCACACATTGGCACAATATCCCTTTTTTTCTTTGACATGTTAAGGCCGCGTCCCACCATCAAATAATTTGATCAAACTGGTTTGAGCAAACTGAAAGTGACAGTTAATGACGTCACATCCTGAGTGTTCATTGTCAAAAAAATTTGATCAAACTAGACTGATAGTGAGAGCACAGATTTTTAGAATTTCAAAAAAACTGCAATTGTGACGTCACTTTGACGTACTTCCTCAAGTACGTCAAGTTTGCTCAAACTGTTTGATCAAATTATTTGATGGTGAGACGCGGACTTTAGCCATATGTATTGTCCTTTTCATGATCATTTTTCAGTGCGTAACAAATGATAGGAAAAAGGGTAAGTCCGTGATAATACATATTTATGACATTAATAGGGCTTTTCATCGATTGTCATTTATTTCGAGCTTCTGTCATGTGTCACATAATATTAATATATCTACGTCATACGTCTTTGGTTTGTATTATTGTATATACCAATAACGTATGTCGAAGATATATTAATATTATGTGACACATGACAGAAGCTCGAAACAAATGACTGTGAATGAAAAGCCCTATTCTAACATGACATTTTAGTTAAATCTGACAGTTGTCACATTTTATTTTCAATTTGGAATAAAAACAAATCAAATGTGTTTCTTGCATTTATAAAATGGTATTTTCTTTGATTTGTATAGTCTTATAAATTATACAGATTATATTTGTAATATTATTATCTAATTAAAAAAAAATATTTTTTTATTATGACGCCATCTATCGACAACTAGAATAACTAGAAAAAATATTATAAAAATGTCACCGACGAAATGTAATCACCGACGTGCCTTTTTTTCTGTCACATACAATTTAATGCGTTAGAAAGAAATCGAAAAACTGTGACGCACTGAAAGATGATCATGAGAAATACTGTATCATGACAATCCAAGCGGTTCTTTAAAATTCCCAGGTTTTGCAATATTTCACCGTGAGTGAATGGACTATTTACATGTCCCCTACAAAAGATTGGAACTGTAGACACTACCAAATATTTACCAATATTTTTAATAACAAATTAACAGATAAAACATGATTATATAATATGTAATAAAAGTGACAATGGCAAACTATTTCATGTACCTAACGTAAATTGTTGCTAATTAATCCATCCAGTTTTTTTATTAATTTTTTATACTATAAAATCACAGAACACTAATCAAAAATTAGACTATGGCATAGAAATCTACATTCTAGTAATTTTATTTTTTGTGGTGGTTCTCCTGTTATTATTAGGCGATCTGTCAAATGTGACAATCATCTTGTCAAAAAAAGTAGACATGACATGGTGGATCCTAGAAAGTGGAAGTTGTTTATAAATTTGCTATATTTTAACAAATAGTAAACGTCCAACGTGATTCGGTTTAATACAGTTTGTTTAATTTCCTTTCTACGGAAATCCTCTTCTTTAACATGTGCTGTGCCGTATTGCCACCGATTAAGTAATTAAAGTCGCAATGGCAGACCATTTTTAATAAAATACTTTTATACCAAAATCAGTGTTTGTGATTATGTTTTATTATATATATTCTTCAAAAATGTGCGGTATCTCGAAAACTTTATTGGTACTTAGTTGCCTGATTTTCTTTTGTCAAAATTTAAGTGGTGAGTACAGTACTTAGATTAGTCAATTTCAATTTAACAACAATAATACAGGACCCTGCAGTTTTTTATTCATTTGACAACAATCGGTAAGACGCAAATTGGGAGATGAATTTGATTAAACCAGTTTATTGACCATATACTCATTTAATGATTTAAAATAGAAGTGGAGTACTAACCAGAGACACTTGGTTTCAATCACACTTTCTTGTTTTTAGTCATTGATTTAGTTTCATGAACTTGTTTTGTAGTCTTTTCATTAAGTATATGAAACTCATGTCTACATTATCTTAATTCATGCATCACCCTTATATCCTACTACTCTTACATACATTTACGTTTTTGTGCATTTGGCAGGTAGACCAGGGCGCATCTGTAAAAATATTAGTACATTTGGACGTTGAGAGGTGACTCAATTTTTTTTGCAGAAATTGCTTGAAAATAACTCAAATAATAATATTTTACTCCCACTCGAAAAGGTCTGGAATATTGTTTAAATAATCAAAATGTCAAAAAATCAAGGAAAATTCAATTTTTTTCTTCGTTTTTTGATTATAACTTTAAAAGTATTCATTTCCGAGAAAAGTTGTAGTGACATAAAAGTTGCGTAATTAAATTTCCTACAATATAAAATTAGTTAAAAATTTAAAAAATAGTCACCCTTGTTGCAAAATAGCAATAATTGCGAAAAAACCATACAAAAACAAGTATTCGCATTTTACGTTTTTCAACCATTTATGCTACACTTAGGACCTTCATATTTCACCCGGAAAAACATTATGATACAGTAAAACAATACTGTAAATTTCATTAAGGTCAGTTTAATAGATTTTGCAAAATAAATTTTGCAATCCAGCTTTCGCAAAAAAATTCATTTTTTCAAAATGTTACAGGACTAAAAATAAAGCAGATAGCAAGTTGAATTTTTTTTTCATATACTGTTTTTCTGTACTGTACCTTTCATTTGCAATTTGTAAAATGTCCGGGGTCTCAGAACAAAACTTACTGAATTAAGCCTCAATGTTTTAAATTGTACCTATGATATTATCATTCTTACAGAAACTTGGCTCAATAGTGACATTGCTGATGCTGAAATTGGTCTTGTCAATTACAATATCTATAGACAGGATCGTACACCTACCTCTAGTTCATCTCTTAGAGGGGGTGGAGTATTAATAGCTATTTTAAAGAAATATTCATCATTACGAATCCAATCTGATCCTTCTATTGAACAGCTGTTTGTACGGTTCCACGGCAAACTTATTCTGGGAGCTCTATACATTCCACCTCAATCTCCAGCCTACACCTATCAAGTTCATGCTGACCAACTGATGCTTCTAAGTGAACAGTTTTCATCCCTGAAATTTCACTTATTTGGTGACTATAATCTCCCCTCAGCTAGGTGGAGAGTTGAAGATTATTGCTCTTCTGCAACCTCACAAACTTCATCACCTCTAGCTGTAGTTGATGCCATTGAGGTTGTTTCAAATATGTGTGCTTATCATAATCTTTTTCAATGTAACTTTATATTTAATAGCAGGGGTGTTATTCTGGATCTTATCCTGGCCCCAGAAGAGCTTGTCATTTCTGAAGCTGACGATGCTCTGGTTTCACCTGACTCTCATCATCCTCCTCTGTTAACATCATTGCAGCTTAATGTTTTTGATAGGTCAATTTCTGGTAACGAATATTATTATGATTTCCGTAATGCAAACTTTCCAGCAATTCACCAATGTCTAGAATATATAGAATGGGATAACCTGTTTCGTGGTAGAGATCTTTCTGACATGATCGCTATGTTTTATGACATTATTTATTCTCTCATTGAACATTTCACTCCAGTTAAATATTTTAGTACTAAGAAATTTCCTTGTTGGTATTCTTCTGAGCTTAAGCAATTGTTAAAGGATAAAATAAAAGCTCATAAAATTTATAAAACCTTAAAGACTCCTGAAAGCTATGCTGATTTTTGTCATCTGAGAACAAATTGTAAAAATCTATCTAAATGCTGTTATGACAATTACATACGTTTCACCGAATTTTCTATACAAAATAACGCAAGGCATTTTTGGAAATTTGTAGGTAGCAAGCGTGAAAACAATTGTATACCTGACTCAATGACCCTGAATGACTCTGTAGCTTCATGTGGCAATGATATTGCCAACTTATTTGTAGATCACTTTTCATCAGTTTATAGTGATATTACTTTAAATTGCAATGTTGACCATATTCAGTCTCAACTCAATATCTCATCATATCGTATCCAGATTTCCAAAATTTACGAAAAGCTTTCATCATTAAGTGTCAACAAGGGTCCTGGGCCTGATGGTATACCACCTAATTTTCTTAAGGAATTCAGTTTTGTACTATCGCGACCTTTGTTTCATATATTTAATAAATCTTTGGATGTAGGTCAGTTTCCAGACTTTTGGAAACTTTCTTATGTCACACCAATATATAAATCTGGTAATAAATCTAATATTAGTAATTACCGCCCTATATCTATTCTTAGTGTTATACCAAAGGTGTTTGAGAGTATTATAACTGATTTCCTCACCTTCGATAGCTCCGGGATCCTAAACTCTCAGCAATTTGGTTTTACTACAGGTAAGTCTGCTGAACTGAGTTTGTTGACCTATGTTGATTTTCTGTCTGAAGCCTTGGAGGAGGGACTTCAAGTTGATTCAATTTATACTGACTTTTCCAAGGCCTTTGACAGAGTAAATCATGAACTCCTGATTCAAAAGCTTAGCTCCTACGGCATAAGTGGACCTTTGTTGCAGTGGTTACAGAGTTATTTAACCGAAAGATTTCAACAAGTTCGAGTAAACCACTTTTACTCACAAACCTTTTCAGTTAAGTCAGGTGTACCACAGGGGTCCCATTTGGGTCCATTACTCTTTAATATATTTATTAATGATATTACCAACTGTTTTCACGATTGTAACGCCTTGCTATTTGCTGATGACTTGAAGTGCTTTAAAGTTATAAAAAATCATTATGATGCTGCCATATTGCAATCAGAACTGAATAACCTCTCTGCATGGTGTTCACTTAACGGTATGAACCTTAATTCAATCAAATGTCATGTAATTAACTTTAACCGTACTCACCACCCAATATTATCAAACTATTACATTGATGGCCAATTGCTCAACACTGTTAATAGAATCAAGGACTTGGGGATTACACTGAAAAACTCTCTTTGTTTCAATTCTCACATCATCAATGTCATTCAAACATCTATGAAAATGCTGGGTTTTGTAAAAAGAACAACTCGTGATTTTACAAACATATCCAGTATTAGAGTTCTTTACTTCTCTTTGGTCAGGTCTCACCTTGAGTATTGCTCTTCAGTGTGGTCCCCACACTACTTGGTCTACATTAGGAAACTTGAACAAGTCCAAAATAGTTTCTTCCGTTACATTGCTTTTAACCTTCATACCTATCAAGATTACGCTGTATGGCAGCATCAACTGCAGGTCCCTTCTCTTGCAAGCAGGAGAAAACAAAGGGACCTTTTGCTATTATTCAAGATCTTAAATGGTATATGCAGTTGTTCTCAACTACTTAATAAGATCGCACTGTTTGTACCACCTCGCACCACTAGACAAGTGCGAACATTTTATGTACCATTCCACAGGTTTAATTATTCACTTTTTTCATTCGTACCCAGAGTCTTGAATTTAGCAAACTCCCTTTGCAATTTACAACTGTTCGACAACTCCATCAGTCGTTTTAAAAGAAATTTAGATGGGATCAATATTTGAGTGAAGCGTCTGTAATTTGTTAACTTGGTTTTGTAATTTGTTAACTTGGTTTTATGATATTATTTCATAGTACATATTTACTTCTAATATTATATTTATATTTCTGTATGTCTGTTTTTTATATTATATTATGTTATTGTTTTTTTTCTGTACACTATGCATTTTTGTAGAATTGGGCTTGCCCGTAAAATAAATAAATAAATAAAATTAAAATCGGTTAACTACCACGGCGTCAGGATTTTTTTTAAATAAACATTAATTATTGGTGCTACGCGCAGGACAGCGGATAGTTTGCTCTGATTGGGCATTCCAATGACTTTTGATAATAATTGATACATTTTAATTTTTATTACATTTCGATATAAATAAATAAATTTGTTTATTGCAAAATAAAAACAGATACTCTCGCCTTTGAAATAACACTTTTTTAGCAAAAACTTTCTTTGTTCATATATATTTTAACTTAGAGAATAAAAGTTTATTATTTTTAAACATATGCAATTGTTTAAACAATATTTCACAAACAATAAAAAAATTAGTTTGATTTTTGTGGAATTAAAATATTAAAATACAACAAAATATAGAGTAAGAAAATAATGAAAATAATATATTAGATAAAGATTGGAAGAAATTTTGGTGGAAATCAACTTGTGTGAATCGAACATCACTGTCCTGCGCGTAGCACCAAAAATTAATGTTTATTTAAAAAATTTCCTGATGGCGTGGTTTTTAATCGATTTTAATTTTACAAATTGCAAATAAAAGGTACAGTTCACTTCTATAAGCAAAAAAATTCAAGTTGCTATCTGCTTTATTTTCAGTCCTGCAACATTAAAAAAAATGATTTTTTTTGCGAAAGCTGGATTGCAAAAACTATTAAACCGATCTTATGAAATTTACAGTGTTGTTTTACTATATCATAAAGTTTTTCTTGGTAAAATATGAAGGTCCTAAGTATAGCATAAATGGTTGAAAAACGTAAAATGCGAATACTTGTTTTTGTATGGTTTTTTCACAATTATTGCTATTTTGCAACAAGGGTGACTATTTTTTAAATTTTTAACTAATTCTGTATTGTAGAAAATTTAATTACACAACTTTTATGTCAGTACAACTTTTCTCAGAAATGAATAGTTTTAAAGTTATAATCAAAAAACCAATAAAAAAATTGAATTTTTCCTTCATATTTTGACATTTTGATTATTTAAACAATGTTTCGGACCATTTTGAGTGGGAGGATAACTCAAATATTATTATTTGAGTTATTCTCAACCAACTTCTGCAAAAAAATTTGAGTCACCTCTCAACGTTTATCTCAAAACAGATGCGCCCTGGACTAAGGTAGTTTTACTGATCTACTTAAGGCTATGGGTACATAATTCGCAAATATTTTACGTGTATCCCTACTTTTTCTGTCTTTACACGGCAAATTACGTGTAGTAAAATTCACACTGGTGTGGATATGTAAACATTACTAGAATGTCATTCTACTTGAAAATGTCATAATTAATTTAAAGAGATGGCTTTTGAATGTTCTTGGATAACTGTTATTTTTATAATTGCAAATTATTAATTCAGTTAATAAATGTGATAATTTTTTCACTAACTATGTTTTCAGTGATTGTAATAATTTATTTGTACAACAAAAACTAATAATCAATCGAGAAAAGAGGAAAAGTGTTAAAGTGATTTTTTAATAATATGTTGTTATTTTGGAACGCTTACAATTTTGAACATCTCTAACAACAAAATACTTGGATCACAGGATATATCTGATGTATTCTCTGCTTGGATCTTTCACAAATAATACACAATAAATAACTTTTTATTAAGTTCACGTCTTAAATCAATTATTTATCAAATACACTATATATCAATAATATTTAATCAATTTCTCAAAATATTCCCGATGCAATGTCAAATATTTAAAATTGTCACTGATTGTCAGTGTCAGACTGACAATATATGCTGACAATATTATATTCGGTTGAGTGCGTTGTAAGACAAAGACAGATTTGGAAAATATTACCACGGCATTGTGTTCATTTTTTTCAAATCCTGAAAAAACCAATAAATATTTTTGAAAAATTTAAACGCAGAATGAAAAACTAAATTATTACCGAGGGCCGAAAGTCCCTTAGAATAAATAAAAAGTTTATTTTGAATGAGATATTTGAATTTAAAAATCACACTAAATTTTCTCTTAGTTTTTTCACCCCTGTAACTTATTAAAATAAACATTGTAGAAGTTCTCAGGGACTTTCGGCCCTCGCTAATAACGTAATCTTTCATTCTGCGTTTAAATTTTTCAAAAATACTTATTAGTTTTCTCAGGATTTGAAAAAAATGAATCCCCATTTGAATAGCATTGCAGCCGAAAATACGTTCCGATCCTCTTAAATAATTATAAGTATGTATTTTGTTTTTATTTTAAATTTTCAATCTGTGTATTTATGTAAGTTTTTTCTAGTTCTATTTCCTTATTTTCATTTTCCTTCATAGAGCAGTCTTCTATGAACTAAAGAAAATTTTTATTTAGAGATATTTAGAGGTAATGGCACAAAATTGTCAGAAATCAAATTGACTACATCCTAATAAAGCACAGATATCGAAACTCAATTCAGGCAGTAAAGGCATATCCAGGAGCAGACGTATCCTCTGATCACAGTCTTCTTATTGCTAGGTTTCAACTTCAACTAAAAAAGACCCAAAAAAGCCGCAACAACAATAAACTTAACATACAGAAACTAAAGTCAGAAGAAACAAAAGAAAATCTGAAACACGAAATCAACACAAATCTAGACAGAAACCCAGGAAATAATTGCAACATAGAACAGCAGTGGCAATTCTTCAAAACCTCTATATTAGAACCAAGTAAGAAAGTACTTACTACAACCAAATGTAAGAAAGAAGAATGGATGACGGAGGAAATTCTAGACTTGATGAATGAAAGAAGAAAAAACAAAACCATTAATAAGACTCGCTATAAACAGCTTCAAAACCAAATAAGAAGAAAAATTAGGGAGGCTAAAGAAACCTACTTCTCTGAAAAATGTAAAGAAATAGAAGAACTGCAAAACACATATGACAACTTCAACCTACATAAAAAAGTCAAAGAACTAGCCGGAATAGGAAATAGAAGAACCTCAAATATATTGCTCGACAAAAATGGAAATATTATAATGGAGACAAAACGAAAACTACGACGATGGAAAGAGTATATCGAGGAACTATTTCATGACCAGAGAGAAGCTAGTACATCCGTAGATAGCCAAACGGGAGATGTAGGCCCAGAGATAACCAAATCAGAGGTTAGTCAGGCAATAAACTCTATGAAAACCAATAAATCTGCTGGTCCAGATGAATTGCCTAGCGAGCTAATAAAGTTGGTCAACGAGAAAAACCTGGACATAATAGTAGAACTGTTCAACGCTATCTATACTACTGGAATCATCCCTAGAGAAATGTTGACATCAGCCTTTGTGTGTTTGCCAAAGAAGGTGAATGCAAAAGAATGCAGTGACTACCGAATCATAAGCTTAATGTCACATACCTTGAAAATTCTATTGAAAATTATCCACGCCAGAATACACTCTAAACTGGAGCTGGATATTAGTGACACTCAATATGGGTTCCGCAATGGTATGGGTACCAGAGAGGCATTATTCTCCTTCAACGTGCTGACACAGAGATGTTTGGATGTTAACCATCCTCTTTACGTCTGTTTTATAGACTACAATAAGGCGTTTGATAAAGTAAAACATGATCGACTCATGGAAATCCTAAAAAATAAAAACCTAGATGAAAGAGATTTAAGACTAATAACACACCTCTATTACAATCAGCGAGCAATAGTAAGAATTGAAAAAGAAACATCTGAAGAAATGGAAATAAAGAGAGGAGTCAGGCAAGGCTGCATACTATCACCTCTATTATTTAACGCTTATTCTGAAGAGGTAATGCGAGAAACTCTGGAAGATGAAACAGTCGGCATAAGAGTAAATGGAGTCTTAGTTAACAACATCAGATATGCAGATGATACAGTAATAATAGCCGATAGTTTACAAGACCTGCAAAGACTCATGAGTAAAATAGTAAGGTGTAGTAGGGAGTACGGACTCTCTCTCAATATCAAAAAGACGAAGTTTATGAAAATTAGTAAAAACAACCATAATACTAACGAAATCTTGATAGTAGAGGGCCAGCAGATCGAAAGAGTAAAAAAGTACACTTACCTAGGAACACTTATAACAGAAAATAATGACTACACTGCAGAAATAAAAGTCAGAATCGAAAAAGCACGTTCTAATTTTATAAAAATGAAAAAGGTCCTATGTAGCAAAGATTTAACATTAGCTCTTAAAGTACGCCTAACAAAATGTTACGTCTACAGTGTTCTATACTATGGAGTGGAATCATGGACGTTAAATGTAGAGACAATGAGACGACTTAACGCCTTTGAAATGTGGACCTATAGAAAAATTATGAGGGTTTCCTGGGTAGATAGAGTTACAAACAATGAAGTACTGAGAAGAATAGGTAAAGAAAAGGAAGTTGAACTTACAATTAAAGAAAAGAAGCTACAGTATCTCGGACATGTGATGCGGGGCGAGAAGTATGGTATCCTACGACTCATAATGCAGGGAAAGATAGATGGCAGAAGAAGCATCGGAAGAAGACGAATTTCATGGTTGAAGAACCTGAGAGAGTGGTTTGGATGCAGCTCGAAACAACTATTTAGAGCTACTGCCTCAAAAATTAAAATAGCTATGATGATTGCCAACCTCCGTAGCGGAGACGGCACCTGAAGAAGAAGAAGAGGTAATGGATTTTGACAAGAGCTATGAGTGATGCCTATGCAGTACACACATTTTAGGAGCTATTTATTTACAAGGTCATAGCTCTTGTCAAAATCTATTACCTCTACATTAACCCCGGAGTAGTCGCGCTCACTTTTGTAACGTGAACAGTCACGTGTTAGATTTCATCTCACAATACGAATTTAAATACGAATTTACAACAAATTTTTATTTTAGTATTTTTATTTACTTGCTATGTTATCTAACAATTATTAAAGCTAATTTTTTCTCACCAATGCCATAAATTCCACAAAAAGAAGAAAAAGAAAAAAAATACCTACGCATTACTACACCCTTCCTCGAGGCACTTACAAAATTTTTTCAAAATTGCAAAATTGTTCATCAAGTTATTGCGAAAAAGGATAAAATGTGAGATTCTATCTAACGGCGCAACTACTGGACTACTTGCGTGTTAAACTTTAAAATCAGGTTAATATGCTGCTACGTATTCTCCACATTGCTGTATGGCATGGGGCACTGGACCCTTACAAAGACACTAATGAAAAAATTGGAGGTCTTTAAGAGGTGGATCTATGGACTGATAAGTTGGGCTGATCGAATAAGAAATGAAATAGTTTTACACTGAATGAAAAAAAAACAGGAATCACAAAAACAATCAAAATTCAAAAGTTACAATATTTATTCATTGGACGATCGCTGGAAGAAGAGGACCAACCTGAAGAACATTCTGGCTCCGAAATCTCTGAGTGGTATCAATCACATCTGATAATTTGTTTCCAGCTGATGTAAATGAAGTTATTATTGCCAATATGATCTTTAACATTCAATAGCCAGACAGGGTACTGAAAGAAAAAGGAGAAGAATGGTTTAATTACCTCCTGATTATTATACTTCCCCTTACACATGATTCCAAGGGATAAATCAAAGAAGTCAATGTGCATTATTGTTTAACCTTAATGGCTCTTGTAAATTTCTTTTATTTTTGTTTTTGAAAGGTCTTTGTTCTGATTGGGTTAACTCCTGGAACCAGAAAAAATATCAATTTTTAAAAGTTTCAAACCCACCCTTAATAAGGGCCAACGGGTTGAAGTCCAACCAGTGGGTGGAACAACTTTTTGTTTAATGTAACATTGACCTCTATATTTATATTTTTTCATATATATTTCCTATAAGGTCTTAGTTCTGAGGTTTTGTTCTAAGTCCTGGTTGATACGTGGAATAAGAAAAAAATGTCACATTTTAAAAGCCTAACTCTTTACGGCACGAGATTTTATAGATTTTCTAGACCGTTGCAGCACAGAAACATTCAATTGCATATGTAAAATCACCTCAATTTTTTAAAAACAACTGATAACCATTTGCGTTTGGCTGATGACTAAACTGTGGGAATTTTACCAATTACAGTGGAACCTCGATTATCCGTCAGGGCACTGGACCAAGGGTATGACGGATAATCGAAAAGACGGTTAACAGAACATTAAAAAAAACTGAATATTGAAAATTGATAGTACAACTCTCAAATTTTATTTACATATGTTTTGTTTTACAAAATAAGAGGAATTTTTGTTCGTACAATCGAATCAATTTGGTTTAAAATATTCTGAAATCTTTGTTTGTTTTGCTGATGCTTCACATTTTTCTTAATCCGTGTAAAATCATGCAAACTACTTTATTGCTTCTTCTTGTCGAGAATACCACTCGATAAATTGTTGCATGTGCGATGCAGCTTCTCTAGCTTCTTTACGCAAATCTTTGTTAGTTACAGTAACGTCATCGACATTGCCACCATCAAATTCCGAGTCTGTGTCAGCTTCTGAATCTGTTCTCAAACAAAATGAATTAATGACCCAATTTTTGCTTATGTAGTCAATACAACTTAGGTATGGACCCTGATGGTTAACAGAGGTGACAGTTAATGGAGAGACGGATAATCGAGGTTCCACTGTAATGATTATACTCAATACCAACAGAGGGAATAAGTAATACAAACCTCTTGCGTAGGTGTAACTTGATAAAAATAGATAGTAAGTGGTTCATTTTGTGGACCACTGTGCAACATGTAGCAAGAATTTGGTTGTTCAAATTTCAATCCGGTGTGCCGAAAAGAGTTCAAAGCCACCATTGAGTAGAGCCAAATAAATAGAAGCACATTGGGTAAAACCAGGGGTTGAAGTCTAATCAATTTTCCAGGGGACAACATTTTGTTTGACGTGACTTTGAACTCTGTATATCCACTCTAGAACTTTTGTTTTTACTTTTCACAAATTTTGATAATATGCTTACAATATTTTGTCAAAACATGCATTTGATTATGATATGATATCTAATTTTGAGGAAAAATGTTATTTGTATCCATTGGAAAAAGTTTGGTAGACACGAGTGATATAATTTGTCCTTATTTACTATTACTCAATACTCAATACTGTTTATTCATGTTAAAAATATAAAATTTTACACACCTCAAACATGTACAATACACAATTAAAATTAAAATTATGTTGCAGATATTCAAGAATTGTATACAAGGGTTTTTTTGTTAATATTTTTTCAATTTTATTTTAAAATTCCTTTTCAGGCAAGTTATATACTCAGGCAGTACGTTAAAACATTTTATTGCCTAATATTCTGGTCCATTTGGGTACCTTTTTCAAACGCCAATATGCTGGTATCATAATATGATGCTTTTGATTCTTTCAGATCTTTCAGATCTGGGCCAATATTAGATATTTGTCTCATGTGCCCATTTGGAAAATTGGTGAGACGTAAACATGGTAGCCGTGTCGATAGCATATGATTGATAACAGTGTGTTAACTGTGCTGATCTTCTTGACTTCTATAAAGATTCATATTCCTCTTTATTAATCGAGGGTTTTCTAGAATGTACTGTGCTGCTTCAGAAAATATTCTAGTCTTTCATAAGCCTGATGGCAGGCCTCTCTAAAAACTACAAAAATTCCTTATTCGCTTTTAACTACAGTTTTTTAAAAACTAATAATTGTAAGCCAGTCAAACTTCTACAATCTATTACTCATACATAAATAAAAAAAGAATGAATAAGGCCAATGACTAAAAACACCCCTAACTTACATTATTATGCTTCCAATTGGATTTCTCCTTTTTTTTTCAAAAAAATATATTGATCTTTTAACCGTACATTTTTTATTTTTTATGTTAGAAAGTTTGGTAAAAAAGAATTTTGTAGGTTTTTACAAGATCTATAAGCCTATTAGTATTAAATCTTTTTAAAATTCTCAGTCGCAAAAAGAGGTGAGTTTGAAAGGGTTGGTAAAGGTAGTTTTTGCATGTTAATACAAGATTTAATTGTCAATAGCTCACTTAATTTTTGCCGTAAAAAAATTTTTTGCAAATTATGTTCTTGGAAATTAAATAAGCTACAATTTCAGATTTAAACATTTTTTCGTATCGCTGACGCTAATCGTTCTATTCTGAAGAAAAATCCATTTTTTAAAAACTAATCACTCTAAGCCGGTCAAACTTCTAGAACCTATTAATAATACATAAATAAAGAAGACCAAATAAGGTCAATGACTAATTTTAATTAGGGTGGTGATTAGGGGGTTGCTTTCGATCACTTTTTCGCTGGAAAAAAAAATAGGGACTGACATTCTTTTCATTATAAGTCACTTAATTTTTGAGCTAGATACTTTTGTTTATTTCTTGAGATAGATATTTTTATATACATAGTTTAAATTAGTTCGAACAAGTTATCCTCGAAAAATGCATAGTTTTCCCGTGTTTTGACTTTGAAACTACAATATTTAGCATTCGACGAAGAACAGCTAACATATAATAAAGTATAGCTTGATTACTATTGGTCTTAAAGAATATTAAAAAATGGTTTTGTTTATTTTCTCAAAAGGTACATTTTTGTTAAGTAAAGTTGTTTTGATAAAACGAAAACTTTTGGAGTTGTTAGCAGAAAACTTATTAAAAACGTTTTTTGCTTAGAATTAATGTTTTTTACTAACTTTTGCGGTCAAAATATAATAAAAAATTTCCACATTGGTAACCACCCCCATGGTAAAAGCGCCTTTCGGCATCACATAGATTTGGATCCTTGGACTATCCACTACTTATTCTCAAATTTTCAAGCAAATTGATCCATTCTGTAAAAATTGCGAGATTTTGTACTATTTTAAGCTTCATTACTTGGACTATCTTACAACATACTTAAATCGTTCACCAAATTTCATTAAAATCGACCTGATAGCTTTTGCAGAATAATTTTGCAATCTAATTTTTTTTAAAAAAGTTCAAATTTTTTAAAAACTTTCTGAAGAAAAAGTAGACCATTTAAAAGTTTGCTAATTTTTTTACATAAAGAAGTTCTCTACCTATCTAATACCCTTTACAGGATTTACCCTTTAATTAAAATCGGATTATTTAAGCGGCCTCAGCACTGTTTTAAAGTTATAAACAATTTTTTGGCTTATAAACAAATACAGTGAGAACGTTTGAGTTGGCATAAATTCATATTCTCGAGAATATGCGTCTCTGGAGATAAATCCCGAAACAGGTCCATTTTTATTTTTAAATTCTAATTTTTTGGTATATATATCATACTAGTGACGTCATCCATCTGGGCGTGATTACGTAATCGATGATTTTTTTAAATGGTGCCGTGTGCTCAATCGAAAGGCTATTCAATTTTGTATTCACTAATATAAACATTAACATAACTTTATACAAGGTTTGAATTAAAATTTTTTTTTGAATTAAATTAGTTCCAATATTTAGATTACGTCATCACACCCAGATGGATGACGTCACTAGTATGATATTTATGCCAAAAAATTATAATTTAAAAATAAAAATCGATCTGTTCCGGGATTTATCTCCAGAGTCTCCCATTCTCAAGAAAATGAATTTATTCCAACTCAAATGTCCTCACTGTATTTGTTTATACGCCAAAATATTGTTTATACCTTTAAAACAGTGCTGAGGCCGTTTAAATAATCCGATTTTAATTCTGTAGTGTATTAGATAGGTATAGAACCTCTTTATATGTAAAAAAAATTAGCAAACTTCTACTGGTCTACTTTTTGTCCAGAAAGCTTTTAAAAAATTTGAACTTTTTAAAAAAATTTAGATTGCAAAATTATTATGCAAAATCTATTAGGTCGATTTTAATGAAATTTGGTGGACGGTTTAAGTATGCTGTAAGAATTTTCTAAGTCAATTATGAAGGTTCTAAGTGCAACCAAAGTGGTTGAAAAGCATTGAATAAAAACAGTCTTTTTTGCCCACTTTCTATTTATTGCTATTTTTAATTGCTTTCATTGCTCGATACAGAAGACCTAGGACTTACAAAGTCCAATTGCTTGCCAATGTTTTGTATTTTGATAACGATTTCCAAAGTGGAAATTGAAACATCAAATAAACTTAATTTTAAAGTAAAGTTGTGGCTTATTCCCACTAAAAATACTAGATTATTTTAATTCTAGCTGGGGATTTTTGTATACGTTCTGTTTTGGTTATAAAACAATCACAATGTATAAAATGTAATTTTTCTGTGCTTATTATAGCTCAAGTGTTTTAAGAAATCGTTCTTATCTATTTAAAATACTATTAAGATTCTTAATATTTGATTACATATGTAGCTCGCGTCTTCAGCAGTCCAATTGTTTGTTAATGTTTTGCATTTTGATAAGAAGTGGAAATCGAGATGCCAAATAAACTTAATTTTAAATTAAAATTTTGGCTTCTTCCCACCAAGAATAGTACATTATTTTAATTCTAGCTGTAGAAAAGGCGAAAACGGCGGGTTCTTTGGAGAAAATATTCCCATGAGATTTTTTCCATAATCACATTCGTGAGACATTCCAGAATAAGATTCAAGAATTCGCCCACGCGAAAAGTGGTCAAAATTTTTTTTTAACAATTTTTTTTTAATCAAATTGCAAAAATCAATATTTTCGGCCCGGTCAATTTTTTTTTAGGTTTTTTGGACCATTCTGGATAAAAAAGGTCTCTTATAATTTTTGAAAATTGAAAATTGAAAAAAAAACGAAAAATGGCGATTTTCAAGGTTTAATAACTCGGTTAAAAGTTATCACTATGAAAGTCAGAAAGTGGCTAAATCAAAGTTTAAATCCCCCCCTACAAGATTCTGAAGAAATTTTTGTCGTTATTTGATTACTAAGTTGTTATTTTTAAGTTATAATAATGAGCGCCATGCACGTATTAGTCGGCCGTCCATGATGAGTGCGAAAGAGACACCATTCAGGCAGTCCAATGGCGCATCTCACTCGCACTCACATTTACAGCCGCGTCAATACGATCTTATCGCTCATTATTAATAATTAAAAATAACAGCTTAGTAATAAATTAATGACACAAATTTCTTCAGGATCATGTATCTTCATGGCTTTAAATTTGATTTAGTCACTCACTTTCTGACTTTCTAAATAATACTTTTTAACCGAGTTATTCAGTCTTAAAAATGGCCATTTTCGCGTTTTCCAAATTTTAAATTGCTTATAACTCAACACGATCAACTTTAGAGTAAAAATTACAAGAGATCTTTTTTGTCCGGAATGGTCCGAAAAATCTAAAAAAAAAAGTTTGTTCGGGCCAAAAATATCGATTTTTGCAATTTGATTAAAAAAAATTTGGACCACTTTTCACGTGGGCGACTTCTTTAACCTTATTCTGGGGTGTCTCACGAATGTGATTATGCAAAAAAATCTAACGGGAATATTTATTCCAACGAACCCGCCGTTTTCGCTTTGTCTACTGGTGATTTCTGTATTATTGTGTATCAATTTATCAATCAAAGATAGAATAAAAATTTTATTTTTTAATATAACGCGGGCACATAAATTTGATACACCCTGTATATTGATCTGTAAATATTTATTACAAGTTAGCTGTCACGCAAGGTTTCTCCTTAATGAAATTTTCCATGAAGAATTAAAAACATTTTTGTAAATAAAAGTGGAGTGAAAGTTATTTAGGATTATAATTTTAAACCGATTGTTTATTACGGAAAAGGGAAATCCACAGGTAGATGTAATTATTAGTTTTTAGAAAAATAGAGGTAAAGAGAATTGGAATTTTAAATATGTTTGTTTAATGACAGAAATATTTAGATAATTTCCGAAAAGTCATTAGTTTTGAGTAGAAGTATTGTTTGAAGGAATGACTGGGTTTTTCGATTGAAACAGAGGGAGGTGGAGAGAGAAATGTTTCTGATTGGCTTGGCAATTTGGAATGGGGAAAGTTTTGTTTGAATGTTGAGATAGTTTTGGAAAGAGGAATTCATTGTGTTACCGGCATCCAAAATTGGCAGTCAAAAGTTTTCGTGAGTAGTTCAGCAGCAAGTACTAGTGTTTTGTTTTGATAGTGGGAGTAGCCGAAAAGTGGTACGAGAGACAAATCAAATCGAGAAGAAATATCTCTTTGATTATGTACAGTCCAAGAGAGTAAGTAACAAGAATTATCATTATAAAAATTATTTGTGACACCAAGTAAAAAAGATACTTGGGTCTCAGGAGATTATTGTTGAGAGAAAGAGAGGAAAGAGTTTTGGAGTTTATTGAACGAGTACTGGCAAAAAAGAGGCCTGGCGTGTGTTTTGGAGAAATAGTTGAGGGTATCTTGCTGGATTGTTTGCTGAGAACGGAGAGGGCTTTGATTGGTAGCCTAACATAATCAACAAGGAGGAACTGTTTGGGTCAAGAGGAGACATCATTGTGTGTGAATCAAAAAGGTCAGTCAATAACCTATGTGATAGATTTTGTTTTATAATCAGAAGTTAAATTTTTTTACGTAAAAGCATATGCATTTAAGATTCCAACATTTCAAAAATTTAATAGGAAGTATAAGTAATTTGCGAATACCAAATTTGTTTGTTTAGCTTGTTTTATTAATAGTATCAAGAACCAAGCGATAAATATTTGTTTGAATTAGATTAATTTATATGGTAAAAGTTTCTTTTGGACAGTTATGCCCACAGGATTTAATTAATAAATTTACAGAGCATTGCTTTTGATAATAAAGGTATTTGTATGTGTTTATTTATGATTTTTCTATTTATTTCCTTTTCCTATTTTATCCCGATAAGGATCAACTAAGAGATACTGAAGCCACGAGAAAGGATAAGTATAACCTAAGAGAATTTAATTAATTTTTTTTTTGACAAAAGGCACCCTGAGATATTTTCTTAATATTTTTATGTATGATTTGCGTTAATTAAATAATTGATCAAATAAATAATAATTAATATAAAAGTAATAGAAAGCAGATCATAACAGTATATAATCTGTTTTGGTTGTAAAATAATCTTCTGCTTCTTCTCGTAGCACTACAACCAGGGGTGGGTCTTTGAAGCCTAAGGGTCTTCTTCCTGTGGGGGCTTCTTCCCAGATTAACTTGACAAGGCGATTATTAGAGAGTCTATGGACATAGCCAGCCCATCTTAGATGTTGGGATTTAATTTCTTGGACTATGTCACTCGCCCTATACATCTGCTTGACCTCAGCATTTGTTCTCATTCGGTATTGGTTGCTATTAGGGTCGTGATGAGGTCCAAAGATTCTTCTGAGGATTTTTCTCTCAAAACATCTAAGTTTTCTATATTAAACTAAAAAGGGGTAGTTCCCTAGGTTGGCTGTATACCTTACTTACTTACTTACTTACTTAAGCCGTCCTCTTGTACCTTACGGTGTCGAGGTAAGTGGAGAAATGAGACGTCTCCACGCCTTTCGGTCGGTAGCTAGTCTTTCTGCTTCTCTCCACCCAATATTTCTTTTTACGCAAGCCTTTTCAATATTTGCGTTCCACGTTTTTGCTGGCCTGTCTCTTCGTCGTTTGTTGTCAGATGCCACTTTCCATACCCTCTTTACAGTTCTTCTTCTTCTACGGCACTACAGCCCAAATTGAGCCTCCTTTATTTTTTGCCTCCACCCTTGCCTGTCTGTGGCTGCTCTTCTCCATACACGGACTCCTAAAAGGGCTTGTGCGTCGCTGTTTACTGTGTCTTCCCAGCGCTTTCGTGGCTTCCCAACCGGTCTCTTTCCTTGCATTCTAGCATTCAGTGCTCGTTTTGGTAGCCTATCCTCTCCCATTCTTATCACATGTCCGGCCCATTGTAATCTTTGTAATCTAATGAAGTCCGACAGGGGCGTTTCCTTATAAAGTTGATAAAGCTCGTTGTTGTATCGACTTCTGAAGATTCCGTTTTCCCTCACAGGTCCTAGTATTCTCCTAAGTACTTTCCTTTCGAATGTGTCGAGTTTGTTTTTGGATGTTTCTTTCAGCACCCAGACTTCACTGCCATAGCATGTTATTGGTCGAATTAAGGTTTTATAGATTCTCATCTTTGTATTTCGGTGGACACTTTTTGACCGAAATATATGGGAGAGGGCAAAATAAGCTCTGTTTGCCTGCGTTATTCTCTTCCTTATGTCTCCATCTTCTGATCCGTCGGCATATATTTCTACTCCCAGGTATGTAAACTTTTCAACCGTTTCAATGTCATCTTCATGTATAATGTTTTCTGGGACTATATTTCTTCTCGTCTGAGTCATTATTTTTGTTTTTTCTGTGTTAATTTCCAGACCTAGCATTTTTGTTTGTGTTTTTAACTCTGCATATGTTTCCTGCGCTCCTGTTGATGTTCTACTCATAATATTAATATCATCAGCATAAGCGGCCAGTTGAACCGTTCGGTTGGTCAGTAGATTTCCTCGTCCAGTTTGCATTTGCCTAACCGCATACTCCAGTGCCAGGTTAAACAATGTTGGGGTCAGCCCATCTCCCTGTTTTAATCCCTGCGAAATGTTAAAAAAGTCTGTCCGGTGGTTTTGTATTCGTACACATGCCTGAGTTTCATCCATTGTGGCTTTAATGAGTCTTATTAACTTGTGTGGTATTGCCAATTCAGCCAATATATAGTATAGTTTGTTCCTTTTGACTGAGTCGTATGCCTGTTTGAAGTCTACAAACACGTTGTGAACATCAATATCGTGTTCCCATGCTTTGCTCAAGATCTGTTTTACTGTGAATATTTGATCCAGTGTCGATCTTCCCCGTCGGAAGCCCGTCTGATACTCTCCAATAATATTTTCTGCTAGTGGTTGGAGCCGCTGGTTTATAATATACGTGAGGACTTTATATGCTGTACATAGTAGAGAGATTCCACGGTAGTTTTTGCACTGGAGTTTGTCTCCTTTTTTATAGATCCGGCATACTATACTTTTCTTCCAGTCGTCGGGTATTTTCTCTTCTTGCCATACGTCTCTGATGAGCGCGTGGATGTGACTTGCTAGGTGGTCGCCACCTACCTTATATAGTTCTGCTGGTATTTCATCAACTCCCGGAGCTTTATTGTTTTTCTGGGCCTTAATGGCTTCGAAAACTTCCTCTATGGTTGGAGCTTCTACTCCATTCTCTTCTACGTAGATCATACCCATTTCATCTTCCATGTCTACTTGAGTTCCAAGTAGTGTCTGAAAATAATGCTTCCAGGTTTCTGTGACTTTCTGTTGGTCACTGATTATTTGCCCACTTTCATCTTTACATAGACTTGTTTGAGGTTTATACCCACTTTTTATCTTTTTTAGGTATTCGTAAGCCCCTCTAATTTCGTTGTTTTTGAAATGTTCTTCCATTTTTTCTATTTGTCCATTTTCATAGGCTCTCTTTTTATTTCTACATGTCTTGTCTGCTTTCCGTCTTGCGACTTCAAATAATGTTCGTCTTTCCCGTGTTCTTCTTGTTATGTACATTTTGTGTGCTTCATTTCTTTCCTCGATTGCTTGTCTGCACTCGTCATCAAACCATGCTGCTCTTCTCTCCTTTTTCTTGTTTCCCAGGGTGGACGCTGCTGCTGTCAGTACTGCTGTTTTGATATTAGTCCATTTGCCCTCTATGGAGTGCAGTTCTAGCGTCCTTAACTCATTTGCGACTTCTTGTTCGAACTTCTCTTTACATTCCTGAATCTTCAGTTTTTCCAGGTCCAGTTTGTTTGTTCTTTGTTGTCTTTACAGAAATTTACAGTTCTACCTTCACTCATTCTCGCCATATGTCCGAACCACGATAACTGTTTCGTTTCAAGTCTGTCTAAGGTCCTTCCAACACCTCACCTTTCACGTATGTCTTCATTTCTTATACGATCACGTCTGGTCACCCCGGATACCGCACGTAAATATCGCATTTCGCATGCTTGAATTTTACTATGGATGTTGTCGTTCACTGTTCACGTTTCACTACCGTAGAGTAGCACCGGCTCGTATACAATTTGAAATACTTTCATTTTTGTTTTCAGGCTTACTTCTTTCTTCCTAATAAAAGTTTTATTGAGTGCATAGTATAATTTTGTTGCACTCATTACCCTGCTGTTTATTTCTGGTTCTATAATATTTCCTTGCCGATTTATTGTTGATCTTAGATACTTGAAGTCCTCTACTTGTGTAATGGTCTCATTATTCTGCTTTACATTTATATTTTCTTGAGTTTTCGATATTACTAAAGCTTCTGTTTTTCAATATTTATTTTCATCCCAAATTTGTTAAAGGCTTCATTCCAAACATTTACATTCACGTGGAAGTCTTTTTCTGATTTTGCCACAATTACCAGGTCATCGGCATATATAACATCAACTCTGACACGTAAACTTGTTGAAGTTTATACACCCCAACCCTAGTTCTTTTTACCTTACCCCTGCATTATTTTGCAATTTCGTCCATTAGAGTGATGAATAACAAAGGACTCAGAACACCACCTTCTCTTACACCTGTCCTTGTGTAGAATTCTAGAAATGAGTGATTGTTCGTTCTTACATTATTACGTGTACATTTATATATTTCTTCATTGCTTGGATTAACTTCGGTTTCACATTTCTACGGTTTAATATTTCCCAGATCGTGTTACGTGGCGCCCGATCACATGCTTTTTCCAAGTCCACAAAGCAGAGAAACAACTTACTATTATGCTCTAGGGTTTTTTCTGATAACTGTCTAACCCTGAATATGAGATCGGTTGTACCTCGCCCTGGCCTAAAGCCGCATTGGCTGTCATCCAGTGTTGGCTTGATATTTTCTCGCAGCTTTTTCTCTAGTATTATTTCGTAGATTTTACTAGCAACTACCAACAATGATATTCCCCTGTAGTTAGAACACTTATGTTTATCACCTTTTTTGTGTAATGGTAGAATAGTTGCAAGACCTGGTCTTGGTAGTCAACGTTGGCCTAAGATGGTTGATTGAGTTTCTTGATAGAGTTTCACCGTGATCCCGGAGGTTATATCTTTTAACGTCGGCGTTTAGCCTGATCAATATTACTTCAACATAATGTAAATTGAATTATAATTTCATCCATTGTGGTTTTGACTGATAGGTCCGAAAACGTTCTGAATTGGACATATTTTATTCAATCCAATGGGATTTTTTAAAATTTTTAATAAATATACCTATTACATAGAAGTGATTTTTTACTTCATGTTAGAGTTTTTTCTATATTAAACAATCACAATGTGTAAAATGTAATTTTTCTGTGCTTATTATAGCTCAAGTGTTTTTAGTAACAATTCTTATCTATTTAAAACACTATAAAGATTCTTAATGTTTGATAAGATATGTAGCTCGCGTCTTTATAATATTGGGTAATCATTGCCAATAATCAAAATCAATTTACGAAATTTAATTGCGAAAGTTAGAGTAGATTTTTTTATTGATACTGATTTTGGCATCATTGTAATAGTCAAGACTAAAGTTTATAATTATAACCTTGTTTGAATAACATTTTATTGACCGTTAACAATGTAATAATATTGATATTTTTAAATATCGTTGTTGTTTATGTATGTAAAAAATACATATTCTGATAACTACAAATCAAAATTTAATATTTATTCAAATAGTGTAGGAAACAGAGGTTGAACATCGCAAAATGGACACAAGTCCGGTTTTACTTTTTTTTCTTGTATATCAAGGGGTGCTTATTATGAGACTAACTTTTTCTTAAAAAATTTCGCCCCGGACCCCCTTTTCATCCCTTTAAAGGGGGTAATTTGTGGTTTTTGCGAAACGTAGCCCTTCCTATACATTTTGCAAAAAAATTTGACAGCATATGTCTATCACCCACCGTTTAGCGGGGGTGGCGCCCTAAAGTTGACAAGTTTTTAAAAAATGAAACCCTGCGGCAATTAATTACAAATAAGTGGCTGATTTTTTGGTATAGGTTTCATTTAAGGGCAATTGCCCATTTTTTAATTACATGGTGTTACATTTTAAAAAACCCCTTTTTATACCATTTGAACCGCCTATGCTAGAGTAAAAACAATTTCAGTGATTACCCATGTGTTGGTGCTGATTACAAATTTGTATAATGCACCCCCATTTTTCCCCGGAACCACAAAAAAAAGGAGAATTAATAAAGAAAGTGATTTTCTTGGAATCCTTCACACACCATGCCCTTTATTAAAATGCTTCATATATCATTTTGTGCACGTTCTACCCATGCATGGACACCAAAAGCGATTTCTTGGTGGAAGCCCTGTAGCCAAAAAAATAATATAAAATGGGGGTTGAATTTTTTTTTTGCTTTTTGACCCATATGGGCATATGCTCCATCGATAGGGTTTTTTATAAATATATATGGTTATTGCAACATCCCTGCGGAAACTACCCCTATCCCTTGGCGAGCATGTTTTTACGATTTTCTCATTACCTATGCATTTTTTTAAACAAAACGTATACTGAATTAAAGACCATTATTTTCTCTACACATAAGGTCCTGTGCATTTTTTTCGTATAAGCAACCGTTACGGCACCGTGGCGCCGTAAACCTCAGAAATGCTTTGGAGGGCTCCAGTTTTTGTTTTTTTTCGTCACCTATTCATTTTTTAGACAACATATTTATTGAAAATAAAAGAACACACTGTCTGCTACACATTATAACCTATGCATATTTTACTTTTTTTGCACCCTAAAGCCACAGTGGTGGCCCAAAATCAATTTTTGATTATTTTCTTTATTAATTCTTTTTTTTGGGGGTGGTTCCAGGGAAAATATGGGGATTCATTATACAAATTTGTAAGTAATACTTGTACATGGGTAATCGCTGAAAGTTTTTTTACTCTGAAGCGGTTCAGATGGTATAAAAAGGGGTTTTTTAAAATGTAACACCCTGTAATTAAAAAATGGGCAATTACCCTTAAATGAAAACTATACCACTATTTTAAAACTGTGACTAATGCAATGATATTTTAAAGTAAGTTAATAAATCGATATCTACAAATTGATGGTGGGTCAGTGGCATTAGACTGCAGATCGAGAGTTCCCTAGTTCGAACACGGCTGTTGCGTATCTCTTTTTTTTAAATTTTTTCAATAAATAATTAAAAGTTGATATAGTGTCCTGTATATAACAAAACAGTGTTATTATAAAAGATACTTTTTTATTATAGTGTAATTTTTGGAATTTTAAGCATTTTATATCGTCAAATGATTTTATATTCTCTCCTATATAAATAATAAAAACGTTTTATTTTAAAAAAGTTCTTTTTTATAAAAGTGTAATTATTTATTGTAGGTTTCTCTACATGTACCGACGCATAAAATTTACGTTTTTGGGGATTATTATATAATTTTAAAAGGGGTGACCGACCGCTTGGGAAAACCCCATGTTGTAGCGTTACTTTTTTTTAGTATTAAAATTAGTTTAATATTTAAGTAAAAATACAAATAAACTATTTTAAATATATTTATTTCGTTGAAATCATATTAATAGAAGTATAACTTCTAACGTGCGTACATAGTACACACACCCTTTTTTTATTTATTTTCTGAAACAACATAAGTTACTTTTCTAAAAAGCATAATATGATGTAAGAAAACAAATTTTACCAAAAAATGTGTAATGCGCAATTTACAGGATTGTGAAATATTATTGTAAAAACTATTTTAAAGAAATTTTTTGTGGTTAACTTCCAAAACTATAATTTCTGACTCATGTTGTTTCTGAAATTACCGATTCTTATTTTTCTTCGTCGCAGTATTACAAAGACGCTTTTTTATTATGTATATTTATTCCCACGCGAATTTCGCATGATCTAACGCAAATACATTTTTCAGGAGTTTGGGCACTCAAATGCAAGTGCGACATATGCAAAGACACCAATTTTACTTGCGAAACTGATGGATATTGCTTCACCTCTACATACCTTAAGGCAGGAGTCGTCCTATATAGCTACCGGTATGTTAATTTAAGGATATTTGGGTGCTATCCGAGAATTGTATGGTACAAATCGCTTAAAGAAAACAAAAGCATGGAACATTATCAGAATTTTAGCTTATAGATAAAACATTGAAAACAACTGAAACTTTTTTTAGGAAATCCTCAAGAATTAAATTGGATGTAATTTCCTTTTAAAACCTAAAAGATTACATATTGTGTATATAAGATATTTATTTAAGTCAAGTCATTTATTCATGTTAATATACAAAAGTACTTACATACGTCAAAAAATAGTGTACAACTTTGGTGCACAGATTTAAAATACAAATATAAAAACACAAGGCATACCTAATATGAAATAATACATACATTAATTAAGACAAACACTTTCTGGGTTCCTAAGAATAAACAAAGTACAATAATTCAACAATTCACAACCCAGTTCCAAACATTAAAGTTAAAATTTAAAAATTCATCACTGCTGCAAAATGCTTGACTAATGAGATAATTCTTTAGTGATTTTCTAAATTGTAAAACTGGCAATTCAGTAATTTCAGTAGGCAGCTTGTTGTAAAATGTTACACCATAAGAGTTTGGTCCGTCTTTACTTCTTTGGAGCCTGGTGTAGGGCAGTATTAAGGCATACTTATTCCTGGTTTCATATCGGTGTACATCCTAATGTCTTTGATGACAATCTATATTTTGTTTTACATGAACAATACTCTCTAGAATAAATAGCGAAGGCAGAGTTAGTATGTGCAGTGCAACAAATGCTTGCCGACATTCTTTCTGATAGGACAGGCTAGCAGTTATCCTTACTATTCTTCTCTGAATACGAAAGACATCTTTGGATCCAGCACTGTGACCCCATACCAAAATTGCATAGCTGATGTGTGAATGACACAGTGCAAAATAGGCCTGTTGTAAAGTAAACTGAGATACACACTCAGAAAGTCTTCTAATCAGAAAAATTGCAGTTCCTAACTTAGCAACAAGGGACCTTGTATGAGCTTTCCAACATAGTCCTGCATGCCTGAAACCCCCAAAAATTTTATTTGTTTATCTGCATCTCCGGATGGAAGCTGTCTTGTTGAAAAATGAGTTTGGAGATATTCAAGTGTGGGTACTTATTGTATCTACAAAAATTGCCAAAATGTTCATCTTACAGATTTGCAACCATTTTTAATTTCACCAATTTTATAAATAGACACTCTCAAAGTTACAACTTACGTTGCTTTTCTCTTGGCATCATTAATCAATCATTTTTATAGACCTTCTTTTATAGATTTATTTTCCGGTCCTCTTTTTCCTTCCACTTTCCCAATCACGTCAACAAATATTTTTCTTTTCTTCATAGTGTTCAGTATTTCTTTTTCTTTTTTCATCTTTCTTAATGTTTCCATGTTTGTTACGTTTTGTGTCCATGATATATTCCACATTCTTCCATAACACCACATCTCAAAGCTGGCAGGTCTTTTTTCAGTTGCGTCCGTAATTGTTCAGGCTACAACTTCATATAAAAGGACAAAGAATACGTAACATCTCAATACTCTAGTTCTAATATTACAAGTTTTCCATTGCGTAATACTGATTTTATTTTAAAAATCCACAAGGAAAAAAGTTTTCCTGTAGTTGGCTGTATACCATGTGATACAAAAACAATAAATGCTGTATAAAAGGTATATTTAAAAAACCCTCAAAAGGGCCACATCAATTCACATAACTAGTTTTCGACTGGTTTACCAGTCATCATCAGTGCTTACGTGCAATGTACATGTTAGCCACCAAAATGCTATTTTACAAAAATATGTGGGTCAAAGCCCATTTCAAGTAGTCCGTTAAGGAAACATAAGTATAAAAAGCTACCTTAAGCCTTGATGTTTAAAATATAATTTAATTTGCCCTAGGTAACATCTGAAATTTGGGTGTGACTTGTTCACATGTTGGAAGTTTGACGGCAAGTGACACCCAAATTTCAGATGTTACCTAGGGCAAATTAAATTATATTTTAAACATCAAGGCTTAAGGTAGCTTTTTATACTTATGTTTCCTTAACGGACTACTTGAAATGGGCTTTGACCCACATATTTTTGTAAAATAGCATTTTGGTGGCTAACATGTACATTGCACGTAAGCACTGATGATGACTGGTAAACCAGTCGAAAACTAGTTATGTGAATTGATGTGGCCCTTTTGAGGGTTTTTTAAATATACCTTTTATACAGCATTTATTGTTTTTGATTTTATTTTATTGAAAGACCTTCTGGCTATTTAATGCGTCGTTTTATTTCAAGGCTGCGGTTCCATTGTTCATTTAGCTCACATCCTAAATAATTGTATCTGGGTACTTTCTCTAAAGCTTTTCCTTTAACCTTCGGATTACCAAGGGGGTAAATTTGGACCCCAGCGTATGTTTTTCTTTAATAATATAATAATGTTCTTGAACTCCTAAGTGGAGCATAGAGCTTCAGTGAAAACGCGCCATCGGGTTCTATTTTGCGCTAGGGCCTTCACCTCATTCCAAGACTTTCCTTGACTTCTTATTTCGTCCATGATGTATCTTCTCCAAGTTTGTGCTGGGCGACATCTTTTTCTTTTTCCTTGGGGATTCCACTCTAGGGCAGTTTTTGCAATACTGGAATTATCTTTTCGGAGTGTGTGACCTATCCACCCCCACTTTCTGGATTTTATTTCATTTTCTACCCTCTTTTGTTGGGTCAGGTGTAGCAGGTCTTCGTTTCTGATTGTTTTTGGCCAGAAAATACGGACAATTCTTCGTAGACATTTGTTAACAAAGATCTGCAATTTGTCTGTAAGGGATTTTGTCACTTTCCAGGTTTCACATCCATAGAGTAGAACAGACATAACATTTGACTGGAATATTCGGATCTTTGTCCTTGTAGTATATTCCCCAGACCTCCAAACAGGGTTAAACATGCTGAATGCTTGTTGAGCTTTTCGTATCCTCAAACGAATATCGTTTTCTGTACCTCCGCTTTCTGTTATGACACTTCCAAGGTACGTGAAGTTTTCCACATTTTCAATCTGCATGTTGTCGATATTAAATAGCGTGTTGTTCCTTGCGTTTATTCTCATTGATTTGGTTTTACTAATATTGATTTTTAAACCTATTTTATTGGCCTCAGTGGATAGTGTTTCCAATTGGTCGGCCACATCCTGGAACCTTTGTCCTAACAGGCAGATATCGTCGGCGTATTCTAGATCACTTAGGCGTGTGGTTAACGTCCATTGTATCCCTTTTGTGTCGAAGTCTAGTTTGGAGAGAACATAGTCTAGAACTATGTTAAACAGAAACGGAGAAAGCACACATCTATGTCTGACTCCAGTAAGTACGTCAAATGTATGTCCAGTATGTTTTTTTCTTCTTCTTCGGGTGCTATGTCCGTTTATCGAACGTTAGCGATCATGTTGGCTATCATAACTTTATTCGCAGCAGATCTGAAGAGCGATTCCGAAGTGTGACCAAACCATTGCCTCAAATTTCTTAACCAAGATGTTCTTCTTCTTCTTCGACTTCTTCTGCCTAATATTTTACCCTGCATAATTAGATGTAGAATGCTATATTTTTCCGGATGTCTACAAACATGCGCAAAATACTCGAGTTTTCTAGACTTTATCATTTTTACCAGTTTACTTTCTTCATCCTGCTCAGAATAATATTACGCACCCTGTCCATCCAGCTTACTCTCAGCATTCTTCGATAGCACCATAATTCAAAGGATTCAACCATCTTAAGCATTCTTCCTGTTAAGGTCCATGACTAAACTCCGTAGAGAAGAACGGAAAACACATAACACTTTAAAATTCTTGTCCTAAGACTCAAATTTATGTCATGACCGCATAGAATTTTCTTGTAACAGAAAAATGCTGATTTGGCTTGAGCAATTCTGCAACGTATTTCGGTGGATGGATCCCAATTATCAGTGATTCTGCTTCCCAAGTATGTTATAGCTTCAACTCTCTTAAGTTGTACATCATTAACGTGAATTCCAGCATCGATGACATTATCCTTACTGACGACCATATATTTTGTTTTTTTGATGTTAAGGTGGAGACCATAATTACTGCACTGTGCTACCACAGAATCCAATAGATATTGTAATTCGGTATCACTACTGGCAATCAGTGCAGTGTCGTCTGCATATCGGAGATTATTTATCAGTTTCCCGTTTATCACAATTCCACCTTGTGTAGTACTGAGTGCCTCTTCAAACATCTTTTCTGAATAAATGTTAAAAATTAATGGTGAAAGAATACATCCCTGTCTTACTCCACGTTGAATTTGAATCTCTTCTGTGTGATCACCGTCTACTCTAACTGTGGCTTTTTGATTCCAGTACAAGTTAGCAATGATTTTTAGATCTTTATCGTCAATATTAGTCGACCTTAGAACATCTAACATCGTAGTACGTGATACTTTGTCAAATGCTTTTTCGAAATCAAGAAAACATAGGTACACAGCATTTACATCGCTATTCCTTTGTACTAATACCTGCAACCCAAACAGGGCCTCTCGTGTACCTAGTCCATTTCTAAAGCCAAATTGAGTTTCGCCCAAATGTTCTTCGATTCTTTTATATATTCTCGCATGGATCACACGCAGAAAGACCTTAAGTACGTGGCTCATTAGGCTAATGGTTCGATGATCATGACATTCTTTTGCCTTCGCTTTCTTGGGAATTGGTATAAAAGTAGATTTCAGCCATGTGTGATCATGTGGTAAGTAACCATGATTATATATAGCATTAAACAAGTCAACCAATACTTTACTTCCACAATCTCCTAGTAGTTTTAGAACCTCTGTGGGTATTTCATCAGGTCCCATGGCCTTCTTTGATTTTAACAAGCGTATAGCATCTTCCACTTCGCTTTTAGTTATAGGTGGTCCACTATTCGCGTCCGTTATGTTATGTTGTATTGGTCGATCATCCTGAAAAAGATCCTCAATGTATTTCCTCCATCGGTGCAGTTTTTGTTTGGTGTCAAACAATAGATTTCCATTTGAATCAGCTATCGCACGACTACTTATATTTCCACACTTTGCTAATTCTTTTACTTTCTTATGCATGTTGAAAGAATCATATTTTCTTTCATACTCCTCGATGTTTTTCTTTAATAAATTCAAAAGTATTTTCAATTTTTAACTCGTTATTTTTTTTATTTGACTTTAATATCATTCCAGATATCCTCATATTTTGAAATAAAAAAAATTCCCTATATTTTACGAATAAAAAATATATTGTGAAGTTGATGTTTAGTAAAATACCGTCTATTATGTGGAATTCCAAGTAGTTTTACACTGCGCGTTATCAAAATCTATTTTTAGACTGTGGTGCCTGTTATGTACGAATCATGATATTCCTGTCTGCTACAGTTAGTCATTATTATTATTTCCTGGCGTATATTATTATAGTTTCTTAGTATTTTGTGTACATATAAGATATGAATGTAAAGACTGAAATAGTTTTGTACACACTTATGACAACAGGTAAAAGGGGGAGAAGTGTACTTTTTAAGTGTGTAAAATTAATAATTCTCAGCTGAGCTCTTTCGGCTTATAAAGCCATCTTCGGAGCTATGGTCAAAAAGGTCAAAATACCACTATGAAGAGAGATGGGTTCCATTTATGAAATACTTCTGTTTCTTATGTAGTTTTCTATTGGTTGGAAAAAACCTTGTCTGTCTGTTTAAAAAATTGTTCAATATGCTGTTGGTTATTTTTGTATCCAGAAAAGTTAAACATCAAGAACGAGCACAAAGGACTTTAACACGAAAATTACATTATATATAAAACGAATATTTGATCATGGTAAGGTCAAAAAAACCTTACCATTTGAATACTGCGGTGTCAGATAGCAGAATGGTCGCCTTGCATGGAGGATTTTTAATGATGAAGATTTAAATGCTGAAAACATTCATTCCAGGTCATTTTTAGCTGGGGTCATTTTTTACCCCCGTTGGTCATCCGTGTAACAAAAAAAGGTTGGTCATCGGAAGGTTAATGTAGGTAGATTGTTTCGTCTTCAATCTTGTTCTTACTGACAATCATGATTTTTGTTTTTTTTTTGTGTTCAGAGCCATTCCATACTTCTCGCAATACTGCGTAGTGCTATCAACCAAAATTTGTAGCCCTTCTCTGCTGTCCGCAAGGAGTATTGTATCGTCTGCATATCTGAGATTATTCACTAATGTTCCGTTCATTGATATTCCTTCATTGATGTCTTATAGTGCCTCTTCTGAGCACATATTAAAAAGTAGAGGAGATAGTACACATCTTTGTCGTACTCCTCTTTTTCATCTTCTTTATCGATATAAATTTGTAATTATTCTCACATCCAGATAATCTATTTCGGTGTTCTGTAATATGTTTGCAAGCCTTCTGTGTTGTATTTTGTCGAAGGCTTTCTCAAAGTCAGTTTCTTAACCCGCTGCTAAGATAGGCAAAATGCCCTCTATCCCAAAATTCATTTTTTTTTTCAATTTTTTTATACTCTATTTTGTGATTTAAAAATACCCCACCTCCACCAACCAACAAAAACGTATTTCGTTTTTGTTTTTTTTCGCTGGGTTAAAATGAATTTAAAAATTTCAAAAAATTCGAACACATAGCTGAGGCTTTTACAAAACTTCATTTTTTATAGACCCAGGTTGATTGTACATAACCTAAAAATACATTTTTTTTTCGAAAACAGCATGTCACTTTTTTTTAGAAATGCCTGCATTGTGTATTTTATCAAAAAATATATTTCTGATTTTCTCCAGATATTTTCGCAAAGTGCGCCATTTTCAAAAACACCCAAAATTGGGTTTTTGGAGATTTTCACCATTTTATAAACTTCAAAATAGATAAAATAATTTTTTTTAGGTTATACGTGAATTGAAGTAACTGAGTTCTTTAAATTTAGAACATTAAAAAATTGCTGAGATATTCTGATACTGTTTTTATTCTTTGTTTTCTTCATTTTTAATTTATATGTCTGTGGTATAGAAATCGATAAAAATCGAAAAATGGTAAGTCGGATGACTTGTCATTCTAAATTTATTTTTTTACCGAATAATCGTTTATTTGCCAAAATTTAATATAAACAATAAAATTTCAATCTGGTTTAAGAATTTTTTTGTGTAGTTTTGAGGGCGATGTGGAAATTCTGTTATAATTCGACGGAAATTGGAACTTTACTGGTACCAAGCGTCCAAGATTCTGACTGATCTAATTAGTACGTTCTTTCGGTAAACAGTTTGGCATACACATAGCTAACAAGTCAAAGAAAAAAGTGATATTGTGCGGATGTGCGCTTTTGCCTTTTGTGCAACTTTTATTGTAGTTTTTTCATTAAGTCGATACTTTTTGAGTTATTTGCGAGTGAATATATTCATTTTTCAACAAAACTCTAAAAATAAATATTTTGTCGAAAAAACATTCGTAACAAAAATATAGCGTGTAAAAAAGTAAACAAAATGGTGTACATATGAATTCTCTAGCTAGACCTAGTGGAAACAGAGTTATAGCTAATGAAAAATAGGTTCATATTTGTCAAATTCCATATCGAATAATTTAACGTAAAATAACCAAAAAATGAAGCACTTTTTGGGGAAAACTCATTACAACTTTTTTAAAGTGTTTAAAAAAAGCTTTATTTTTGTTTTATAAAAAAAATTTCTAGCATTAAAAGTAAACAAGTTACGCCCAAAATAAGGTTGGTCCCTTTTGTTTTGGCAAAAAAGTCGGGCATATTACCCCCTAATTAGTATCTCAAATGAACTTAGTCGTTACCACTTCGCAAGTTGCTTTACTTGTATATGTATTGTTTATATGATTTGTAAGTTTCTTCGGTTCAAAGTCCTTATTTTTGGAAAGGCTGTAGTAGAAAGGGCTTGAACGAATCACTAATCACGTGTGTATGCACACTTTGAACATCCATATCTTAACCGATTTTTGTCTTACAGAAAAACAAAAAAAAAAAAATAAAAAATATTCAGAAAAGCAAATCAGTTTTTTTACTGTTTGGGATTTTTGGTATTTTGAATAATTTTAAAGTAATTTTGAAAAAAAAGCATTTTTCAAAATTAAAAATTTTAAAGATTTTACTTTGAAACCAATTTTTTTCAAAAATAAGCACTTTGAATCGATGAAACTTAAAGATAATAAAAACACAACAGAAGTAAAGCAAATGTGAAGCCGTAACGATTAATTTCATTTAAGTTGCTAATCAGGGGGTGATTTTCCCGATTTTTTTTTGCCAAAACAAGAGGGACAAACTTCATATTGAGCGTAATTAACTTACATTTGATTCTAGAAACTTTTTTTATAAAAACAGAAATAAAGCTTTTTTTAAACACTTTAAAAAAGTTGTAATGAGTTTTTCCCAAAAAGGGCTTTATTTTTTGGATATTTCACGTTGAAATATTCTATTTGGAATTTGGGGAATATGAACCTATTTTTCATTAGCTATAACTCTGCTTCTACTAGGTCTAGATACCTCATGGTATAGGTACAGGTTATATTTTTGCTATGAATGTTTTTTTCGAAAAAATGCTTACTTTTTGAGTTATTTGCGAAAAACCGTCTAGAAATGTGGTTATTTTGTTGAAAAATGAACATATTCACTCGTAAATAACTCGAAAAGTATTGACTTAATAAAAAAAACTTTATAGAACAAAAGTTAAAATTAGTCAGTTTATTCATTTCCGCACTTACTTTGAACGAGTATTTTTTCACCCCCGAGAAGGGGTGAAACACACTCCCAGGGTAAAAGCACACATCGGTACAATATCACTTTTTTTCTTTGACATGTCAGCTATGCGTATGCCTTTCATGTCAATCCAAGAGGTTCTTTAAAATTTACAGCAAAAACCGTGAAAAAACGTACTAAATATTCTGACTCGATAAAAGGGTACCCCTGTTAAGATAGGCAAAATGCACTTACTCCCAGATTTAAACTTTTACCATTTTTTTGTACACAGAGTAAGTACACAGAGAACGAATACAAATTTTTAATAAACTTTTTAGACCAGCCAGTTACCAATTATCAATAATAAAAAAATTCTTTACAGTCTTTCTATTTCAGAAAAAAGAAACACTAACTTGACTTCCCTAACCCTACAACCATTACTGAAGGGGTACAGAAACAGCTCTGCACATTTTCGATATTACTTAATGAGAGATGTGATATACCACTATATTATACTATTTGTTTGACTAAACTAAACTTGCGTGAATAGAAATCGGCCCACTTAAAAATTGGGTCATTTTGATGTCTCGAATTTCCTAAACTTGTTGTCCGATCTAAGTGATTTTTAATATGTTAGATATAGCTTTATTCTTTAATAATATCGTTGTAATAATATGGTTGCTAGACAGGTAAATTTTCATTGTATACCGGGTGTACGAATGAAACTGTTTTTTTCTCAAAGTTCGCATCACCCTGCGGAATATTCTAGCATTTATAAAATACTGAAATTAAAACCCAACTATAGCCTCAGATTTTTTTAACATTCTGTTTTTTGATTCATTCACTTATGTTGGATAATAATAAAGTTAGGTATGTACTTTAACAACTAGCCACGTTCTTCATCAGTACAGGGTGTTTCTAATGGGTCACAGGGTGTTTCTATTGGCGTGCATACGGGTAGTATGACCAATAATATTACTCGTATGCACGCCACTGGTGAATATAAAATTCTTAATTGTATGTCAAAAAATCCGCAATAACTACGTCTTAAAACCCACCAAATTTCATTTGCATATCTCAACTGGTTTTAGAGCAATAAATAAATCGTCAGTTTGTAAGAAAAAATTCAACATCCCGTATCTCGGAAACGAAGCATTTGCGGACATATAATGTTTATCAACAAGCGGACATTATTTTTTTATGCAGAATTACCCCGTAAAGTTTGTCGCACTTATTTAGAAACACCCTGTACTGATGAAGAGCATGCTAGTTGTTAAAGTACCTACCTAACTTTTTTATTATCCAACATAAGCGAAAGAATCAAAAAACAGAATGTTAAGAAAACCCGAGACTATAGTTGGGTTTTAATTTCAGTATTTTCTAAAAGCTAGAATATTTCACAGGGTGATGCGAACTTTGAGAAAAAAACACAGTTTGATTCGTACACCCGATATACAATGAAAATTTACCTGTTCAGCAACAATATTATTACAGCGGTATTGTTAAAGATTAAGGCTATAACATATTAAAAAAACCACTTAAATCGGACAACAGGTTTAGAAAATTCTAGATATCAAAAATTTTTAAGTGTACCGATTTCTATGCACGCAAGTTTATTTGCTTATTCAAAACATTCATTTACGATATTTGTTTGCACTATTCTCAGTTATTCATTGTATTTTACTTTCATATAAAATGTAATTTTGATTTCACATTACATAGTGTAGGTTTCCTAAGCCAAGCCGCACACCAAAGTAACATGAAACGAAAAACATGAAACATGAAACGAAAAACATGTTTCATGAAAAGAAAACACTGCTAAACAAATCTCAAAGTCCGCCTACCAATGAAACGAGTGTGATTCATGCTCATGACACATTTTTATTTTCGGAGAGTTTCATAAATGGCCGGACATATATTTGTTTAGCAGTGGTTTATTTCCATGAAACGTAAATTACGTTTGATGTTTCTTTGATGTGCGGCCTGCCTAAGAGTTATCCTTGATATAATATGGTTACATTGCTGTTAGCCAGTAAAATATGCTTACAGCTATTGGTATTAGTAAAGTTCCATACTGTAATAGTAAAACAGCGTGTTAAACCTATGACTGTTTTAGACAGATCCTACCATTTTTAAAATAAAATGCACATATCAATAAAATTGATGTTTTCCAACTTTTTATTTAAAAAAATTAGTTTGCTAGGTATGTACTTAGCGACTCTACAAACTCTTCACACCAGATAACTGCAAAGTCTAGAGGCTGTTCTATATCGATTTGACGTAAAAGTAAAAATACCTCACTATGATAGTAGTATGTAGGGGAGACCGGGGCAGAACGGGATACATAGGAAAGAAAAAATCATAGAAAGAAAACTAAAACTGTGTATTAAAAAATAACAAAGTCAGACAGGATCACTTGCTATTAAACTTCATATAACTTACTTTATTTATAATCCAAATTGCTTAGTTATTTGGTTTTAAAGAACTTAATTTATCAGTCCGAAATTCTACGGGCTCCGATTTTTTTTCTTAGTTTCAATTTTAGTCAGATTCTTGTTACAAAGTTTAAATTCTGTAAAGTAGTGGCAATTTAGGAGAGCGGGGCAAGGTGGGATAATATCCCGTCTTGCCCCGACCGCTTTGTACCGACAGACATCAGTTCAAATAAAATTAGTAATTTCTAACTTAAAAGATATAAAACGGTTCACAGCACGCAATATTAAAATTCAGTAACATATATATCATATTTGAATGAATGACGTGATAAAACTTGCTTACTCACCTTATAGCAGTTCTATAAATATCACCAAAATTTTTAACAAAACAAAAGAAAGCGGATTTTATGTCTGTAAAGAAGTACGCTACGTGACTAGAAGTTTCCTTCTAATGACTGAAGTGAGTCAACGCACGTTCGTTCGAATGGCGCTATTGCCGATATTATAACGATTATAAGTTATGCACACCGATGCATTTCCCGTTCTGCGCCGAGCCTCGTTTTGCCCCGGTCTCCCCTACTAGAGTTGGTCAAACGTATTTATCTAGGTTCAATACGAGTGGATGCTTAACCATCCTTCCACTCGACCTAAGAGGTCTATTGCTTTTTTAATAAAGTTTATTATGGCTTTCTTCTATAAAGTCGTCGTAGGGCTCGAGTTAATAATGCTCAAATATATTGAGCCTTTTCCTTCCCAACCAGGGGCAGTTACACAGGCTGTGTTCTGCTATCTCCTTATCAGCTTGGAGAATCTGCAATTCCACTTTCTGTCAGTTCGATTTTGTTCATGTGCCCTTGAGGAGACAGTGTCCTGTTAAGCTACATGGCCAAATAGACCACGCTGATTCTCAGATCATTCCTATTCACATCTAGTAGATCTTTGGATCTCTTCTTCCAAGGCTCATGTATAAAAGCATTCGAATATTTGAGACCTATTTGTTCGTACCAGTGCAGTGGTTACGTTTTATCCGCTCCACCCAGTCCGATATTGTTCTTTTGGGCGTGCTTCTTGCTATGCTAACGACAGGTTCTGGACCTACGAATATTTCTGTTGCCCCTTCCTTGCTAAGTACGCCCGCTTTTTCGTTCCCTTCAATGGGACACACCAGTGTGTCCAGGCACCCGAAGTAAACTTACTTTGTTACTTTTTCCGATCTGAATTAGATTCAGAAGACAGTTCCAAACTAACCGGAGTCAACCCGATTTGATTCTAGTGCTTTTGATACCGCCTGGCTATCAGATATAATTTTTATAGATTTGTCCCTGCAGTACCCCATGATCAGTTCCTGGAGTCACATTTCTATAGCGTACGTTTCAGATTGGAAGATAGTAGAGTGATTACCTAGGCTTTCAATAGGCCGTCCGCACATGGGTCGATCGAAGACACGTCTCGAAGTTCGCGCGTCTTGCTCGTCTTGTACGAACCCTGCGACACAAGCGATTGCCCTCCGCACACTAGTCGATTCTGTTTTTATAAATTAACGCATTTTTTATATAGTAACCAAAACGACTATTTTGATCTGTGAAAAGTACGGTATTATTACATTTTTATACAGTTGCATTATACAGTTGAGAGTATTTTTCTACTTCCTTAACGAATTTTATAATAAACACCTAGAAACAGAATGTTCAATGTTTTCAGAATTTTACATTACAAACAATATATTTCCACAAAGCTAATAGTACTACAATCAACGAACATAACATTCACCGATCTTTAAAAAGATTAAAATTTAATTTAGGGCAAAAATCAACAAAAACGAAGCAAACAAATAAAATAATAACTAAGGCCGTCCGCACATGGGTCGATCGAAGACACGTCTCTAAGTTCGCGCATCTTGCTCGTCTTGTACGAACCCTGCGGCACAAGCGATTGCTCTCCGCACACTTGTCGATTTAGTTTGCTCACATCTTCCAACCAGGAAGAACGCATTTTTATATATTAACCAAAACGACTATTTCGATCTGTAAAAAGTACGGTATTGTTACATTTTTAGTACAATTTGTATACAATAAGCATTATACAATTGAGGGTATTTTTCTACTTCCCCAACGAATTTTATATTAAACACCTAGAAACAGAAGTTCAATGTTTTCAGAATTTTACATTACAAACAATATATTTATATACTTCCACAAAGCTAATAATAGTATTACAATCAACGAACATAACATGCACCGATCTTTAAATAAAAGTAAGATTTCATTCAGCGCAAAAAACAACAAAAAACGAAGGAAACAAATAAAATAAACTACCTATTATGACTAAAAACGTGCGTCTCACTCGAACTTTCTCGTGCACTACAGATCGTATGCGACGAGAGCCGTACAAGACGAGGAGATTTGCAATCCTAAACGCTCCGTGTACGGAGCTCAATGCCACAACGAAGGAACTTTACTGGCGGGGAGAGACCTACGTGACTGGAATCGAGTCGAGTAGTTCGAGCGTCGCCCCATGTGCGGACGGTCTAAACGTGCGTCTCACTCGAACTTTCTCGTGCGCTTCAGATCGCACGGAACGAGAGTCGTACAAGACGAGGAGATTTGCAATTGTAAATGCTTCGTGTACGGAGCTCAATGCCACAACGAAGGAACTTGACTGACGGGGAGAGACCTACGCGATTGGAATCGAGTCCATTACTTCGAGCGTCGCTCCATGTGCGGACGGCCTAAGGCTTTCAATAAGGCTTTTCATCCGTATCTAACTCCTTCATCGGTTTTAGGCCGTCCGCACATGGAGCGACGCTTGAAGTAATCGACTCGATTCCAATCGCGTAGATCTCTCCCCGTCACTTAAGTTCCTTCGTTGTGACATTGAGCTCCGTATACGGAGCGTTTAGGATTGCAAATCTCCTCCAGTCTCTCTCTTTCCAGTCATTATTTTATTTGTTGGCTTCGTTTTTGTTGATTTTTGCCCTAAATTAAATTTTAGTCTTTTTAAAGATCGGTGAATGTTATGTTCGTTGATTGTAGTACTATTAGCTTTGTGGAAATATATTGTTTGTAATGTAAAATTCTGAAAACATTGAACTTCTGTTTCTAGGTGTTTATTATAAAATTCGTTGAGGAAGTAGAAAAATACCCTCAACTGTACAATGCAACTGTATAAAAATGTAATAATACCGTACTTTTCACAGATCGAAATAGTCGTTTTGGTTACTATACAGGGTGTCCCGAAAAGATTGGTCATAAATTATACCACAGATTCTGGGGTCAAAAATAGGTTGATTGAACCTCACTTACCTATATACAATAGTGCACACAAAAAAAGTTACAGTCCTTTGAAGTTACAAAATGAAAATTGATTTTTTTTCATATATCGAAATCTCCTACAGGTTTTTTATTGAAAATGGACATGAGGAATTTTTATTATAGCAACATCTTAAAAAAAAATTATAGTGAAATTTGTGCACCCCATAAAAATTTTATGGGGGCTTTGTTCCCTTAAACCCCCCCAAACTTTTATGTACGTTCCAATTAAATTATTGTGGCACCATTAGTTAAACACAATATTTTTAAAACTTTTTTGCCTCTTAGTACTTTTTTGATAAGCCAGTGTTTATCGAGATATTTTGAATATTTGTCGAATCCACCACCTATTTGTATATGGTTCAGTATGATTATAGACACCTGTTAATAATCTGAAAATTTATTTATTTATAATTTATAATAACTATTTATATATAATATATTATAATAATTTATTTATAACTTAAATTTTTTGGTACATTTTTAAAAAGAAGCCACATCTCGATAAAAGTTGACTTATCAAAAAAAGACTAAGAGGCAAAAAAGTTTTAAAAACACTGCGTTTAACTAATGGTACCACAATAATAGTTTAATTGGAACGTACACAAACATTTGGGGGGTTTAAAGGAACAAAACCCCCATAAATTTTTTATGTAAATATAGTAAAAAGGAAGCCGCATCTCGATAAAAACTGGCTTATCGAAAAAATACTAAGAGGCAAAAAAATTTTAAAAACGTTGTGTTCAACTAATGGTACCACAATAATGAATTAATTGGAACGTACACAAAAGTTTGGGGGGGGGGGGGGTTTAAGGAACAAAATCCCCATAAATTTTTTATGGGGTGGACAAATTTCACTATAATTTTGTTTTAAGGTGGTCCTGCCATTAGAATGATACATGCCCGTTTTCAATAAAAAATCTCTGAGAGTTTTCGATATATTGAAAAAAATCGATTTTCATTTTGTAACTTCAAAGGGCTGTAACTTTTTTTATGAGCACATTTGTACTAAGGTAAGTTAGGTTCAACCGAACTATTTTTGACCCCAGAATGTGTGGCATAATTTATGACCATTCTTTTCGGGACACCCTGTATAAAAAATGCGTTAATTTATAAAAACAGAATCGACTAGTGTGCGGAGGGCAATCCCTTGTGTCCTAGGGTTCGTACAAGACGAGCAAGACGCGCGAATTTCGAGACGTGTCTTCGATCGACTCATGTGCGGACGGCCTTAGAGTCGTATGTGTACCAACATTGATCTGCCAATATGAGATTTGTTTTATTCGACTCCCATTCGTCCCTTCCTGTTACACAATATTGTGAACTGTTGTATCACTTGTGATCCCCTATTTTTTAAAAGCGAGTTTCCTATTCCCTCTTTTCCTTTAAACATTTCTCAAGTTCAGTTTCATTAGAGATTATTTTAGTTCGTCTTCTATTATTTGCGCTAATTTGTTTCATGCTATTTCTGCTGTTTCACATGTTCCATTATCTAGCTTGGTTTATTTGTGTAAAGTGTGTTGCCCACAAGAGCGGATCCAGGACCGATTTTCGGGAGGGCCCAGTAACTTTTTTTGAGTAGGGGTAGCGAAGGGTCTGGGGGTAATTTTTAAAAATTAGGATTATAATAGTGAGTGTTAAGGCACTTTTCACACACTTTTGAGTATCATAGAGACATTCAAAACTTATAGTTATTAAAGTATTATTAAAGTACCGATTCTTACACATTTCTTCGGATCCATGTGCAGTTCTTTTAACAAGTTTAATACTATTTTTCCCAATGCTTTTACGGTCAGGCCTTGTTCTTCCCCGCTTTATAGATGATTTTCACTAATTATTTTTATATTCACATAAGCGCCAATGAACTTGACAAAGTCTTCACGAATGTTGTTATTGTGTATGTATCTCAAATTTAGAGAAAGCTGTTCCACGTGGGATACGTCGGTCATTTCGTCAAATATGACAGAGTAATAATTTGCACTTTGAACCTTATTCATTATTAATTTGTTCAATTATTTCTTCACCACAACATGTTATCAATTGATTTTGACTGGTGCTACTAATGTATGTTGCTCGGGAAGATGCTGTGGATAGGTGTTGTTTAAGAGTCGTATCTTCTGATGCGAGTTTAAACCTTAACAATTCCCCTCATTGCTAGGTCCAGCATCTTCGTCTAGAAGCAGAAGGCTATCATCACGATGGCCTCTTAGAAGAATATTTTGTCAACCTAAGAACAATATAGATGCTAATATTGGTCTTTCTCTATTTTCTTGTATCTGTTTAGACCTCTGAGAGTCTAACTGGTTAATGACTAACTTTTGTGGGTTGCGATAACTTTGTAGAAAATCCAGCCCAACCTGAACGAACTTCTTGTGGTATAATGTTTTTCATGGGTTTGTATGGCTCCGTCTTTGACCATGAGTTTGGCGAAACATGTTAAAGTTTTTGTGACAAGGCTTTGTGCTATCATCCCTTTATTATGACCATATTTTTCATCAGAAAAATGGAACGCAATACTTGTAAAACAATATCCTTTGACTGTGTGATAGTACCAACCAATTCCTTTGTTCTAAGTGCTGGTGACCCAAGTAATGCTTCATTTTTTTTTCTATTCTTTATATGTACAGAATATATAAATTGATACGTTGTTGATGACTGCCAAGGTCGTTCTAAAAATTGACACTTTGTAAAATTATTAACATTTTGATTTGCAAAACATTCTATGTCGTTCTTTGAAGCTTTCGGTACTGCTTTTGTTCAATCTTAGTCGAGAAAACATATTTATCTCCTGTTTTATACATACCTATATATTTATATATGTGTTTGAAACTAAAAACATTATTTGAACTGCAAATATTTAAATTTATATTTTTCTAAATTCTCGGAGGGTGCCATGGCCCTCTCCCTGGATCCGCCCTTGGTTGCCCATTAATCTTTGGTAATACGTTTCGCTTTTACCAAGACTTTCATTTCCGTTTGCCTCGCTATAGAGGTGTTACAGTTCAATAGGAATTTCATGGGACATCTAGTGTACCTCGTTATAAGCGAAACCTCGTAATAACCGTGTTCGTTATAGACAGAGTCTGCTGTATAATTTTTCTCATTATTCTACTTCCTACATTCGTATTGGCGCAGGTGTCTCATTGCCAACCCTCTTCCACATTCTTTTTTCTTGGCAATAAGAATAAAAAAAATCTCATACTTCTAAAACTAGTTGCGTTTGATCAGTAAACAAACACTTCTATGCATGCTATGTGACTATGCAGGCTATACTCTTGGAGTAGAGCTGAATTTTTTAAATTTACGGTAAGTCAACATAAAATGACCTCAAGAATTTGTAGTTTTCGTTGGAGGAGTGAGTTTATTTACATACTACTTGATTACTGTTTTAAAATGTAAATTATTAAGAAAAGACATAGGCTAGCGGCAGACACCTCCAAAATGACCAGGTACTGACCACGGAGAAAATGAGATTTATTTGGAATTTCATGTGGGGGAACATTGTCAAAATCGTAATTTTACCCTAAAAATAAAAAAAATAAAATCACGTTTTTTTTGCGTTTACCTCGCTACAACTCTGTTCCATTTTAATATTGTTTTTTTCTGAAATTTTTACAGTATATAGCTCTAACTCTAACATATCTGAAGGCAGCGGTATCTGTTTCAAGCTTCAATTCTTATTCTGATAAAGGTTACGAATTTTTCAAGGGAAAAGGTGCGGTTTTGTGCACTGCAAAGTTTAATCGCAAAAGTTGAGTGACGAAATTTAAAATTTAGCCTTTTAATCACATTTATGTTCCAATAGAGAGTACAAAGAAGTTTTCTGGAAAATTTTAGATCAAAATGTTTTATAAAAAAAATAGTGCAACTTTTATTATCGACGTTAGAAATCCCCATTATAACGTTTTTTTTTGAGATACTGATCATGGGTGGTGAATGGCTAATTTTGGTCTTAGATTATGTTTTTGACGATGCTGAAAACGAACATGAAATTTATTTTAACTTTTAGGTGGGCGAATATTGTCAAAATCGCAATTTTACCCTAAAAATAAAAAAAGTGAAATCACTTTTTTTGCGTTTAACTCAGTTCAACTCTGGTCCATTTTAATATTTTTTTTTCTAAGGTTTGTACACTATATGTTGCTCACTTTTTTGAAGACAATGGTATCTCTCATAGTCTTATTCTAGCAAAAGTTATAAATTTTTTACAGTACAAGGTGCAGATTCGTGAATTGCAAAGTTTAATCGCAAAAGTTAAGTGGCAAAATTTGAAGTTTATTTTATTAATTACGTTTATGTTAAAACATAGAGTACAAAGAAGCTTTCTGGAAAGTTTTAGTTACAAATGAAGAGTACTGGGGAAAACAAGGAATGTCACATTTTATACATACTGAGATAAACACCAAAAGGTTTAATTCTTATGATACCTAAAACTACTTAGGAGATTCTTAGCAGAATTATAGCAATTCTTATTCTATAATCTTAATATAACATTAATCTACATTAAATTATCAATGTAATAATGCACCAACAAACTGCTAACATTCCTTATTTTTGTTCAGTGGCGTGCGGGCAATCCTGGTCCTTCGCCTGGATAGATACAAATTCTTAGAAATAGTTCAGAGAAATAAGGAAAAAAAAAATATCGTGTTGGTGACACAACTTCCTCCAGGCCGAAACCAAATTTTTCGAGTAATATGGTCATCTATAATAATAACCTATATGTTTCCTGCAGCCGATTTTGATGATATACATAGTTATAAACAAATGAAGATCAAAAAACGGTAAATTTTCGCTTTTTTCGTCTATTACTAAAAAATTGGGCATTTTAAACAAATTTGAGAGTAATAAACTCATAAACCGTATAAAAAACTTCAATATGGCGTCCGCTGAATATGTCTATCCTTATTGGTTGCTTAGAAAATTGCCAAATAAATCATAAATTTTGAGTTTCTATAAATATTCATAACTTATGTAAAAATTAACTTGGAACCTTCTTATTACACAAAATGCTGAGACTTATGGTGCTTAAATCATACCCTAAATTTCAAAGCAATTGGTCAAATAGTTTAAAAGTTATTTAATTTGTTTATCCAAAATTAATTTTTTTTGCAACACTGTAAGTCAGAAAATGATGAAGTTACAGTAATATTTTGGATAGTTTATGAAAGAACAAAATTTACAGTATTTATTTAATTAAAAAAAAAAATGACAAAAAATAATTATAAATATTGCAAAATAATTTTGCAAAAACATGTGAATTAAAAAAATGGGGGGGGGGGGGGGCTAACTTTGTCCCTAAATGCCGTAGAACAGTTGTTTTTCTTTCTAAATGTGTATAAAAATTCAGTCTTTCTAAATGTGAAAAAATAATTTTTCTACGGGTAACGGTTAAAAAGTTATTCTAATTGTTTATAAATAAGCAAAAAATCGACATGTTTTTGCAAAATAATTTTACACTGTTTAAAATTATTTTTTGTCATTTATTTTTAATTAAGGTAATAGTATAAATGTTCTTCTTCCATAAACTCTCTGAAGTATTATTGTAACCTCGTAATTTTCTGACTTATAGTTTTGCAAAAAAAAAAAATGAATTTGGGATAAACAAATTAAATAACTTTTAAACTATTTGACCAATTGCTTTGAAATTTAAAATATAATTTAAGTACAAGAAGTCTCGGTATTCCGTGTAATAAGAAGATTCTAAGTTAATTTTTACCTAAGTTATGAATATTTATAAAAACTCAAAATTTATGATTTATTTTGCAATTTTCTAAGCAACCAATAAGGATGGACATATTCAGCGAATGCCATATTGAAGTTTTTTATACGATTTATGACTTTCTTACTCTCAAATTTGTTTAAAGTGCTTAACTTTTTGGTAATAGACGAAAAAAGCGATAATTTACCGTTTTTCGATTTTCATTTGTTTATAACTATGTATATCATCAAAATCGGCTGCAGGAAACATATAGGTTAATAATATAGATGTCCATACTACTCAAAAAATTTGGTTTCGGCCTGGAGGGGGATGTGTCACGAGAAAAATCTTATTTCTCTGGACTAAAAGTTTATATAGACTGATCTATCTGGTTATTGTTCTGAATCGATAGTCTGGTCGATAGTACTCAGTTTTTGCTACCACATAGCGAGAAAAGCCAAAATTCATGAAAAAGTGACATTCTTTGTTTTTCCCCTGTACTCTTCAAATGTTTTATAGAAAAAAAAATGGTGCAACTTTTAATATAGACGTTATACATCCCCAAAATAACGCTTATTTTACCGAGATACTGACCATGGGCGGTGAATGGCTAATTTTGGTCTTATTTTATGTTTTCGATGGTGCTGACAATGAAAAAGAGGTTTATTTTAAATTTTATGTGAGGGAACATTGTCAAAATCGCAATTTTAACCTAAAAATGAAAAAAAAAAAATGAAGTCACGAATTTTTAACTCTAACTCGCTACACCTCTGTTCCATTTTAATATTTTTTTTCTGAAATTTTTACAGCATATATTTCTCACATTTGTGAAGACTATGAGAGCAACTGTAGTCTTCCAGTCTTTTCTTCATAAAAGTTATGAATTTTAACAAATCAAAGGTGCAGATTCGTGAATTGCCAAGTTAAATCGCAAAAATTAAGTGACAAAATTTTAAATTTATCTATTTGATTACGTTTATGTTAAACCATAGAGTTCAAAGAAGTTTTATGGGGAGTTTTAGGTCTAGATTTGTTATAGAAAAAATATGGTGCAACTTTTAATTTTAAGAAAAACGTGGTCTAATTTTTTTTATTTATTTGGCAAAATTGCAATTTTGACAATGTTCTCCCACCTAAAATTCAAAATAAACTGGATTTTCGTTTTCAGCACCATCAAAAACATAAAGTAAGACCAAAATTAGCCATTCACCACCAATGATCAGTATGTCGAAAAATTAGCGTTGTTTTGGGGATTTATAACGTCGATGTTAAAAGTTGCATAATTTGTTTTCTATAAAACATTTTGATCCAAAACTTTCCAGACTTCCAAACTTCTTTGTACTCATGTTTTAAAAAGAATTCAATTTAAAATCTATATTCCAAATTTTGTCAGTCAAATTTTGCGATTAAACTTTGCAATTCACGAATCTGCACCTTGTACTTTAAAAGATTCATAACTTTTACTAGAATAAGACTAACTAAAGCTTAAAGCAGAAACCATTGTCTTCAAAAAAGTGAGCGATATATAGTGTACAAACTTTAGAAAAAAATAGTAAAACGGACCAGAGTTGTAGCGAGCTAAACGCAAAAAACGTAATTTCATTTTTTTTTATTTTTAGGGGACAATTGCAATTTTGACAATATTCCCCCACCTAAAATTTTAAATAAATTTCATTTTCTTTTTCATCACGGCCAAAAACTTAATCTAAGACCAAAATTAGCCATTCACTGCCCATGGTCAATAGTCAGTATCTATTGCACTATATGGATCATAAAAATTGCACTATTTTTTTTTCTATAAAACATTTTGATCTAAAACTTACCAGAAAACTTCTTTGTACTCTCTATTTTAACATAAACGTGATTAAGAAGCTAAATTTTAAACTTCGTCGATTAAACTTTGCGATTAAACTTTGCAATGCACCAATCCGCACCTTTTCCTTTAAAAAATTCATAACCTTTATCAGAATAAGAATTAAAGCTTGAAACAGGGACCATTGCCTTCAGAAATGTTAACGCTATATACTGTTTTAAAATTTTAGAAAAAAATATTAAAATGGAACAGAGTTGTAGCGAGGTAAACGCAAAAAAAGTGATTTTATTTTTTTTTATTTTTGGGGTAAAATTGCGATTTTGAGAATGTTCCCCCACATGAAATTCAAAACAAACCTTATTTTCGTTTTCAGCACCATAAAAAATATACAGTATGACTAAAATTGGCCATTCATCTCTCCGTGGTCAGTATCTTGAGAAATAAGCGTTTTTTTGGGTGTGTTCCGCTCGTCTATCAGGTTTAGATTTAATTCGATTCAGGGGCCACCACCATCAGTTCACAATATGTTTCTTCTATTTAGAGTTATCAGAACTGTTTGTGGTGTACCCTGTAGGGTACAAGCAGCAGTCCTGATGACTCTAAAAAGAAGAAACATATGTCAACCGATGGTGGTGGTCAACTGAATCTAATTAAATCTAAAGCTGTCTATTCTAATTTTATTTTACTCTTATTTGAGTATTGAGGATGATAAAATTCTGTTGGATTTTTATGTACCGGGTGTCCCAATAAGAATGGCTCTCGGCCATATCTCAGGAACCGTTTATAGTACAGCTTTGGGAAAAAAATATTTATAGCAAAAGTTGCCTCGAGAAAAGTCTGGAAATAATTTTCTTAATTGTAGGTCCACCGCTAGAGGGCGTCATTGAATATCAAAAATTAAAAAATCAAAATTTTACAAAATTTACCCAATGAAAGAGCACTGGAAATCCAGTCATTGTATTCTTCATAAAATTCTGCGCATAAATGGCTGAACGTCCGGTTCTGCTAAATCGAATTTTGCCTACTTGGTCTTGTTGAAAACAGCTCTTTTTCGTCAATATAAGTGTCTTATGTTCGAAACAGCCTAATAAGTAATATGCAAGCTAGGAGGCGTTATTTAATTATTTTCAGAAATCTAGTTTTTTTTGGAAAATATTAAATACAAGTATGCATTTTTAATCCTGTATTACAAGATTAGACCAAATTAGTAACATAATACCGAAAACCATGTTTTGTGCCAAATAGATTTTGTCTGATGCCAGGATCTCTCTCACACACACAATACCGAAAACCGCATGTCGATACCTTTTTTCTATCTCGAGATATCTTAAGAAACGTGTAAATTTTAAACAACTGTTAATGTCACCGGTAAACGAAGTTAAAGAAAAGTAGTGTGCTATGCAAAAAACAAAGAAACATTTTCCAGATGTAAACGTATATGATTAATTAAAACAACAATAAGACAGACGACACTATAAAATATAACAAAGAAATAAAAGCAGCTACTTAGTGACGACCTAAATGTTCAAATTGTTGCCCATCATTTTCGATAAAAGCATTTACTCTTTCAAGAGTAGATTAAACAGCAGTCTCAATTTCTGCTTTAGCAATGCTTTGAATGGCGTTTCGTATTCTCTAGATTCTAGATCATGTTTTCTCGAGTAATGGGCCTAGCGGGAAAAATAAGGTCTTTAATCCGTCCCCATAAATAAAAGTCTAAAACAGTTAAATCTGTTGCTATTCAATCTACTCTTAAAAGAGTAAATGCTTGCATTGAAAATTATGGGCACAAATTGAACATGTAAGCACTCACTAAGACTAAGTAAGTAGTTGCTTTTATTTCTTTCCACAAGGAAGAACTTCCAGTAGTTGGCTGTAAACCATTAATTACAAGTGAAATTTGTCACCTCTTATAACATAATGACCTAGTTACCTTTTGACCCATTTACCACGTGTGGGAGTCATATGCTGCCCTAGGGTCGTATCCTTAGGAATTTTATCCATTCTTTGGATTTTTCGATGTGTTCATTTATACAAGACTTTTGTCTGTTTTTTGAAAGGCTTTGACCTTTGTATTTTTTGGTTGGCTCACCATGTTCTTGTAACAATGATGATGCTATTGTTACAGAGCGAAAACGTTTTGTTTATATGTTTGTAGCCCTTTAGGGCTTTTTAAACTAATATACCTTTTACCAAGAGGAAATTTTTTTATTAAATTTTACTTTTATTTCTTTGTTATATTTTATAGTGTTGTTTGTCTTATTGTTGTTTTAAGTAATTATATACATTTACATCTGGAAAATGTTTATTTGTTCTTTCCATAGCACACTACTTTTCCTTAACCTCGTTTACCGGTGACAGTAACAGTTATGTTTAGAATTTACACATTTCTTAAGATATCTCGAGATACAAAAAAGGTATCGACATGCGGTTTTCGGTATTATGTTGCTAATTTGGTCTAATTTTGTAATACAGGATTAAAAATGCATACTTGTATTTAATATTTTCCAAAGAAAATTAGATTTCTGAAAATAATTAAATAACGCCTCCTAGCTTGCATATTACTTATTAGGCTTTTTCGAAAATAAGACACTTACATTGACGAAACAGAGCTGATTTCAACAAGACCAAGTATGCAAAATTCGATTTAGCAGAACCGGACGTACAGCCATTTTTTCATAAGAAGGTTCCCACTCACCCCCACCTGTTATTTGCAAAGGTAGACTTAAACTTATGAAATCAAATATGCGCAGGATTTTATGAAGAATACGACGAGTGGATTTACAGTGCCCTTTCGTTAGGTAAATTTTGTAACATTTTGATTTTTTAATTTTTGATATTCAATTACGCCCTCAATCAATCATGGTAATGCTAAATTCCGGAGTAAGTCCTCCGATTGGTTCTCCGGGGAGGACAGTTTTGAGTTCACCACAAGATAATAAATTGAAGTGCAGAAAGAATATCAAGATCTGTACATGGAATGTCAAAACCTTATATAAAGCAGGAAAAATCTACAATGCAATACAGGAGATGAAAAGAATGCATATTGAAATCATGGGAATAGCAGAAATGAGATGGTCAGATTCTGGGGAAATACAAGTGGAAAATCACAAGGTATACTACTCGGGAAAAAGTGATGGATCACATGAATATGGAGTTGGATTTATCGTATCACCCAAAGTTGCCAAATGCGTTACTAACTTTACGCCAATTTCAGAGAGAGTGATGTTCCTACAAGTACAAGCCAACCCCGTCAATATAAATATTATCCAAGTTTATGCTCCCACTGCAGACAAAGAAGAGGAAGAAGCTATTGAGTTTTATGAGAATATCAACAGAATTATACAGAAAATTCCACGACAGGAAGTTCTTATCATTATGGGAGACTTTAATGCCAAGATTGGAGCTGGAGATAAGACGCAATACATCGGCGCACATGGACTTGGAGTCAGAAACGACAGAGGAGACCTGATAGAAAAATTCGCAGAAGACTCAGAACTCGTTGTCACTAACACATTTTTCCAATTACCACCTCGAAAGCTGTACACATGGAAATCCCCTCAAGACAAACCCGGGAGAATTATTAGAAATCAAATAGATTACATTTTAGTAAACAAAAGATTCCGAAACAGCTTTACTGGAGCAGACTTAGAGACGGACCACGTTCCACTGGTGGGAGTATTTCGCGTCAAACTCAAAATAGTGCAGAAAAAGAAATCATAATCATACGACCTACGTATGCTAAAAGACCCTGACACGAAAATGAGGGTCCAAGCCACGTTAAACGAGCAAGTGACTGCAATTAGAGACGCATCGAACGAAGAACAAATGATCAAACAGATGACCGAAATAGTTCAAAATGTAAAGGATATACACTTAAAGGCAGATAAATTAACCAAGAAGAAATCATGGATCACAGATGAGATCCTGAAACTAATGGACGAAAGAAGAAATGCAAAATATGATCCCGACACATACAAAACAATCAATATATCAATAATAAGGAAAATTAGAGAAGCGAAAGAAAAAGATGCAATGGAGAGATGCCAAGAAATTGAGATTCTACAATCAAAGTACGATAATCACAATGTACATAGGAAAGTTAAAGAACTCACAGGTGGACTAAGACGGAGACAGAGAGGAAATCTAACTGATTCTGACGGAAACATCATCTTAGATAAACAGAGTAAAATTAGAACGTGGAAAGAATATCTAGAAAAACTATTTGAAGACCAAAGAGATAACACCTTTGAGCTAGAAGAAGAGGTAAATGATGGACCAAGAATATTACAGCAGGAAGTTTATTCTGTCATAACACAGCTAAAGGATGGCAAAGCAGCAGGTCCCGATAATATACAAGCAGAACTACTCAAACTGATGGACAACGAATCAATAGCAATAATCACAAAGATATTCAACAACATATACAACTCTGGACAAATACCAACAGAATGGCTGAAGTCTGAGTTTATTGCACTTCCAAAAAAAAACCAGGAGCCAAAAAGTGCGAAGAATACCGTACGATAAGCCTGATGAGTCATCTCCTAAAATTGTTCCTAAAGGTAATCCATACGAGAATTTACAAGCTATGTGAAAGTCAAATTTCGCCCAACCAGTTCGGGTTCATAAATGCTGTTGGTACGAGAGAGGCTTTGTTTTCAATACAAGTCTTATTCCAGAGATGCAGAGACGTAAATTGCGACGTATACGCATGTCTGGTTGATTACGAGAAGGCGTTTGATCGAGTACAACACGCCAAGATGATGCAAATACTAAAAGAAGCAGGAATTAACAACCAAGATCTGAAAATAATTAGAAACCTTTACTGGAATCAGACTGCAAACCTCAGAGTTGACGGTGAACTCACCGAATATGTCAAAATCATGCGTGGAGTGAGGCAAGGCTGCATTTTGTCCCCCCTAATTTTCAATCTTTACTCTGAAAAAATATTTATCGAAGCTTTGCACGAAACTGACAAAGGTATTCTACTAAATGGGTACCGGCTAAATAATATCAGGTATGCAGATGACACCATAGTATTTGCGGACAACCTAGAAGACCTAGAAGTCCTCATGGACAAAATCACGTATTACAATCAACAATATGGACTCAATATAAACGTAAAGAAAACAAAGCTTATGATCGTTAGCAAGAAAAAGATAACAGAAGGTCAACTCTATATCAACCAAACCCCTGTAGAAAGAGTGAGGCACTACAACTACCTCGGCACCATAATAAATGAAGAATGGACCAATAACCAAGAAATAAGAGCGCGCATCGGAAAAGCTAGATCAATCTTCAACCGTATGGGGGCGTTTTTCAAGAGCCACAACCTTTCTCTTGGTATAAAAGTAAGAATGCTGAGATGTTACGTCTTCTCTGTCCTTTTTTATGGTGTTGAATCATGGACCTTGAACGAGGATATGTGCCGAAAATTGGAAGCATTTGAGATGTGGCTATATCGGAGAATTCTTAAAATCCCATGGACTGATCGGGTCACAAATGAGGAGGTTCTTAGAAGAATGGGGAAGAACCGAGAAGTACTAACCACAATCAAATCTCGAAAGTTGGAATACTTTGGACACATTATGTGAAATGAATCCAGATACGCCCTCCTACAAGCCATCCTGCAAGGAAAAATATTTGGAAAGCGAGGTCCAGGAAGAAGAAGAACATCCTGGTTAAAGAACCTCAGAACCTGGTTCAACACAACATCTATGCAGCTTTTCCGCGTTGCTGCAGATAAAGTGAAGATTGCCATGATGATCGCCAACATTCGTCACGGATAGGCACATCAAGAAGAAGAAGAAGAATTACGCCCTCTAGCGGTGGACCTAGAATTATGAAAATAATTTCCAGGCTTTTCCCGAGGCAACTTTTGTTATAAATATTTTTTCTCAAAGCTGTACTATAAACGGTTCCTGAGATATGACCGAGAGCCATTCTTATTGGGACATAAGCGAACAGGTGATGAATGCAAATTGTAGATTCTCCCATGTCCGCTATTTATCGGTCAGTTTACTTCAGAAATTGTAAAAAGCCCAGACAATAGATTGTCCAAGGATTCTGCATTCCGATCTAAGAGAGAATTTTCTCTTTTGTTTATTTAAATTATTAGTTGACTGCTTTTTATTAAAGCTAGAAACCGTTTGGCGGTTTCTTAATGTCATGTTGTTAGAGACAATCTTAAAGAACTCTCCGGGTATCCGGAAGAACTTACGAAAGTAATAATTTTAATAATTAATAAGGTCCAATTCATTTTTAATTCTATATTTTTATGATGAATGCGTTAGTTGTTTGGACAAAGGTGGGTTTTTCCCTCCCGAAGAACCCAGATGGTGTCATATGAAACCTACTGCAACAGAAGCGCAAAAATGCTGCAAACAGTTTGATTATTGTAACGCAGAAGAAAGTTATCAACCTAGTTTACCTTCTTTGAATGATATATCCAGACCAGGTAACTGTGTGAAACCCCCATAGGCCAGCCATAATAGCTTGCATTAAAGCCAAAGTTGTTATTGATTTTAAGGTTTAAATTAACAACCAAAAAATATATTAAAAATAAATTTTTCATTTAATTTTAATCAATTCAATTATTCAATTCTTCAATTGGACAGACCAATTGAAGAATACAGGTTAGACGAGAGGGACATCGAAGTACCATCGAAAGAAAAGAGAAGACGTCATCCCTAAACAACATGTCATAAACACAGAACATAAAATTAAATTAAATTAAATGAAACAACGATGAAAATTGACATAGGACCAAACGTGTAATCAGAGAAGCAAATTGAAAAACATCCAAAAACATCAATATTCGTAATATATTAAAGAATGGCGGTACAGAGCCCAATTTGAGAAATATGTTAGTACATATGTGGAATTCGCTCTATACTTAAATAAAATATTATATTACAAAAACGAGCCTGTACCGCCATTAAAAACAACAAAAAAATACACTTTCTTCAAATACAATTTTTTATCCCATGCCTAGATTTTGAGCCACATTGGAATTCCTAAAAATCGATTATCTAGAAATCGAACTTGACTGACTTGGCAACATTTAGCACGCATATGACTATAACAACTATTGTTGTCACAATATTGTGATATTATGATTAGGATGAATCGTATATCGGCGGTCGAGTAGCCACTCGTGCCCGAGAAGTTTGGCAACACTGATCTCCATGAGCGCAATGTTCCGTTCTTATCGCGAAACAAAGTATAGTGTCACTATCACTATCGTACTGTGGACGCACTGTTGCCGCAGTGTTGAAAGTTCGCAGAACTTTCGAAAAAAAATATTGATGACGTGCTGATGTAACCTCTTAATTAATTATTATTTTTATTTTTTGTAGAGATATTTTTTTCTTTAACGATAATGGTTTTAATGCAAGCATTTTCTGTAACTATTCTGACTGGTCTCTATCCTGGTTTGCACTTGTTTTAATAACAAATCTAATCGTTTACTGTTTTTCTACTTGTGTTTTTAACAGCGTTGATTTTTTTAATACTAACCTTTTTTTCGCGCAGTTTTTCTCTTTCTTCCAATAGAAAATAAAATTATCGGTAAGATTATTTAGACGTACCAGTGGCGGATCTAGACATTTACCTTGAGCAGGGACTTCCAATGAAACAACCAACATTTTCCTATTTTTCCCCCGTAGATCCGCCACTGACTAGTCTATAAGTTTATGCAATTTTTATCCAAATGTATTGCTGAATACATGAATGCTCATGATAAACAAACGACATATCTACATCTTACTATCAGTAACAAAAATGTTTTATTATTTTAAAATATTTTGACAATCTGCCTAAAAGAAGAGATGGTACGGAAAATTTTATCTGCAACTTACATGTGTAGACAGAACACTAGACGATAACATCCCAATAAAACGTAATAAAAAATGAAATTTTCAGATTACAATTTCATCAAAACGTTTTCGGTCTTTTCAGATCATCCTCAGTGAAATATAGTACTCGAACTGAGGACTACATGTGCGTTGTAGGAAAGATACCAGCCAACTGTAGAACACATGAAACACAATCTTGGACAAGCAGTAAAATAAGCAAGTATGAATAATGCGAAGGACGAAGTAGTTCCTTCCGATGAAGGCTCCAATAAGAGCCGAAAATCGCGGTTCAAGGGACTGGACTGCACTCCGTATTCTAATTGAAAAGTGAGATTGTTTTGCCTTCGCATTGCAACTGAATAAAAATGGTATACATTTTTTATTTTATGAATAATGCCTAGAGAAACTGTTTGAATACCAAAGATATAACACCTTTGAGCTAGAAAGGAGGTAAATAGTAGACCAAGAATATTGAAGTTGTATGTTTATTCTGCAATAACTCAGCTAAAGCATAGTAAAACAGGAGACCTAGCATAGTATGCCAGCAGAGCTACTCAAACTAATGGACAACGAAACAATAGCAATAATCACAAAGATACTCAATAACAGATACAACCATGGAGAAATACCAACAGAATGGCTAAAGTATGAGTTTATTGCACTTCTAAAAAAAAACTAGGAATCTCACGAGTCATTTCCTGAAATTGTTGCTAGAGATAATTTATAAGAGAATTTACAAGCTGTCTGAAAGATAAAATTTTCCTTAACCGGTTAATGCTATTGGTACGGAAGAGGTTTTGTTTTCAGCACAAGTCTTATTCCAGATATGCAAAGACGTCAATTGCGACGTTTACGCATGTCTGGTTGATTACGAGGAAGTGTTTGATCGAGTACAGCACGCCAAGATGATGCAAATACTAAAAGAAGCAGGAATTAATAACTAAGATTTGAAAATAAGTACAAATCTTTACTGGAATCAAACTGCAAATCTCAGCATTGAAGATGAACTCACTGATACGTGAAAATCATGCGTGGAGTGAGGCAAGGACTATTTTGTCTCCTCCTATCTTCAATCTCTACTCTGAAAAGATATTTAGCAAAGCTTTGTACGAAACTGAAAAAAGGCATTCTACTAAACGGGTACAGGCGAAACAACATCAGATGCAGTCCACGGCCACAACATCAGATGGGTTAAAAAATCAGATGCAGATGCGACCATATTATTTGCGGAAAACCTAGAAGACTTACAAGTCCTTATGAACAAAAGCACGTATTGTAGTCAAGAATATGGACTCAAACGCAAAGAAGACACAGCTAATGATAATTAGCAAGAAACAGATAATATAAGGGTGAATGGATATATGATAATATGGATGAAATAATAGAAGATGTGGAATCGCTACAATTAGGATACAGACTCGGCCACAGTAGAATCAGTATAGTGTGTCATGCGGATGATGCAGCCCTGATTGCAGAGGACGAGGATGACCTACAAAGACAACTTTATCGATTCTATCAAGCATGTCGACGACTGAACATGAACATATCCAAGTAGAAAACAAAATGCATTGCCATTGCGAAATATCCAATTAGATGCAAGCTCGTGGTAGAGGGGAAACCCATAGAACAGCTTAACCAGTTCAAATATCTAGGTGTAGAGTTATCAAGTTATCATGACCCAGCCAGAGACCTAAAAGGACAAATTAACAAGGCCGCTGTCTTGTCCGGATGTTTGAGAGATGTGGTCTGGAATAACCCTTATATGAGAATAAAGAGCAAAGTTAGAATTTATCCAATTAGATGCAAGCTCATGGTAGAGGGGAAACCCATAGAACAGCTAAACAGTTCAAATATCTAGGTGTAGAGTTATCAAGTTATCATGACCCAGCCAAAGACCTAAGAGGACAAATTAACAAGGCCGCTGTCTTGTCTGGATGTTTGAGAGATGTGGTCTGGAATATCCCGTATATGAGAATGAAGAGCAAAGTTAGAATTTATCCAATTAGATGCAAGCTCGTGGTAGAGGGGAAATCTATAGAACAGCTAAACAGTTCAAATATCTAGGTGTAGAGTTATCAAGTTATCATGACCCAGCCAGAGACCTAAAAGGACAAATTAACAAGGCCGCTGTCTTGTCCGGATGTTTGAGAGATGTGGTCTGGAATAACCCTTATATGAGAATGAAGAGCAAAGTTAGAATTTATCCAATTAGATGCAAGCTCGTGGTAGAGGGGAAACCCATAGAACAGCTAAACAGTTCAAATATCTAGGTGTAGAGTTAACAAGTTATCATGACCCAGCCAGAGACCTAAAAGGACAAATTAACAAGGCCGCTGTCTTGTCCGGATGTTTGAGAGATGTGGTCTGGAATAACCCTTATATGAGAATGAAGAGCAAAGTTAGAATTTATCCAATTAGATGCAAGCTCGTGGTAGAGGGGAAACCCATAGAACAGCTTAACCAGTTCAAATATCTAGGTGTAGAGTTATCAAGTTATCATGACCCAGCCAGAGACCTAAGAGGACAAATTAACAAGGTCGCTGTCTTGTCCGGATGTTTGAGAGATTTGGTCTGGAATAACCCATATATGAGAATGAAGAGCAAAGTTAGAATTTATAAAACTTGAATCAGACATATTATGACCAATGGCATTGAATCAAGAGAAGACACCAATAAAACCAAAAGCATGCTACGAACAGCCGAAATGAAGACACTAAGAGCAATAGCAGGGAAGACAAGAGATAGAATACCAAACAACATCATCAGGGAACAATGTGGCGTGCAAGATGTAGTCAGATGGGGCAGGCAAAGACGAAGAGAATGGTTCAGTCATGTAAAAAGAATGGAGGAGCTCAGACTACCAAGAATTGCTCTAGAAGGAAAACCAGCAGGCAAGCGTCCACCGGGGACAACACCAAAATGATGGAGAGATAGCTGGCAGTCTACCTCTCAAGAAATACTTCAACGTCAGAATTAACAGATCGACAGATCTACAACAAGTATAAGAAGAAGAAAATAATATAAGCCAACTTTACGTCAACCAACCCAGCACAAAGAGTGACGCACAACTACCTCAGCACCATAATAAATGAAAAATGGATCAACAACATGGAGATAGGATCGCTCATCGGAAGCTAGATCCACCTTTAACCGGATGGGAGCCTTCTTCAAAAGCCACAACCTCTCTTATAGTATAAAAGTAAGGATGCTGCAATGTTACGTATTTTCTATCTTTTTTTAATTGTTTTGAAATATGGACCTTGAACGAAGATATGTGCAGAAGATTGGAAGCATAGATATGTGGCTATATCGGAGAATACTGAAGATTCCATGGCTGACCGAATCACGAATGAGTAGGTCCTCAGAAGAATAAGAACCGAGAGGTATTGACCACCATCATGTCTCGAAATTCATAGTACTTCCACAAGTACTACTTCCACTCACAGTACACAGTACACAGTACTACAAGCCATGTTGCAAGAAACATTATTTGGAACGTGGTATAAAAAAGTTTGAGGAATTTTGTACCTCATTTACATGTTGCAAAAACATTAATATACAGGGTGTAACAAAATGCAGGTCATAAATTAAACCACATATTCTGAGACCAAAAATAGTTCGATTGAACCTAACGTACCTTAGTACAGATGTACACATAAAAGAAGTTACAGCCCTTTGAAGTTACAAAATGAAAATCGATTTTTTCCAGTATATCGAAAACTATTATAGATTTTTTATTGAAAATGGACATGTGGCATTATTATGGCAGAAAAATCTTCTATATTAGTGAAATATAGTGAAAAAAATATAGTGAAATTTGTGCACCCCATAAAAATTTTTTGGGGGTTTTGTTCCCTTAAACCCCCCAAACTTTTGTGTACGTTTAAAATAGATTATTATTGTGGTACCATTAGTTAAACGCAATGTTGTTAAAACTTTTTTGCCTCTTAGTACTTTTTCGATAAACTAATGTTTATCGAGATATTTTGAATCGTTGTCGAATCCAGCACACATTTGTATATGGTGAAGTACGATTATAGAGACCTGTTAATAATCTGAAAATTTCTTTATAAATTACATTTTTAGCTATATTTTGAAACATATTAAAAAATAAGCCACATCTCGATAAAATGTGGCTTATCTAAAAACACTAAGAGGCAAACGTGTTTTAAAAACACTTACTCTGGGCTAATTAGCAAAATTCATGGAAAAGTTATTTACCAGCAATTTTATTGCTGGAATCGAATTATAAGATCCTATATATTAATAATATAGGTATGCAAAGTCCCCAGATAGTGTGCTACTTTTTTTATAAACAAAATGGCGCCGACAAATCGTATTTTTTCAATTATTGCTCTATAACTCCGAAGATTTTAACTTTACAACAAAAACACCCAAATAAAAATTCACCGCAATTAAATTCTGCATATGGATATGTTTTTCACGATTTGCTCCGACGAAAATTTTCCTCGGAAAATGCGGGTTTTCCTAACAAAAACTATAATTTTCAAATAAAGTTTTAGGTAAGTAATTATTAATCAATAATTAAATAACTTAGTGACATCAAAGATTTCTTGGTATAGATTGTAATTCCAGAAGCCGGTGAAAATTAAACAAATATTTTAGCAACATTTCAATTGTTAATTAACAATCCGCAATAATAAATAATCCGTAATTGAATTACGATCCGCAATAATAACCAAAATAATCGTGATACATTGATCAAACTTACAAAGATTATAAAGATGAGATGCTTGTTTAATATTTTATCGACAAAATATAAATTTTTCTTTTTTTTTGCATAATCTTTAAATTTTGAAAAAAAATAGTAATAATACGTTGGTCTAATTAGTAAAGTACAAAGAAAGGTTATTTACCAGCAATTTTATTGCTTTAATCGAATTATAAGATCTTATATATTATTAATATAGGTATGCAAAGTCCACAGATAGTGTGCTACTTTTTTTTATAAACAAAATAGCGCCGATAAATCGTATTTTTTTCAATTATTGTTCTATAACTCCGAAGATTTTAACTTTACACCAAAAATACTCAAATAAAAATTCACCCCAATTTAATTCTACATAGAGGCATGCTTTCCCCGGTTTGTTCCGACGAAAATTTTCCTCGGAAAATGTGGGTTTTCCCAACAAAATCTCGAATTTTCAAATAAATTTTTTGGGCCAGTAATTATTTATCAATAATTATATAGCTTGGTGAAATAAAAGCTTTCTTGGTATAGATTATAAATTCAGAAGCCGGTTAAAATGAAACGAATATTTTAGCAACAATTCAATTGTTAATTAACAATTTACAGTCGCAATAACAGCCAAAATAATCATGAGACATTGATCAAACTTAGAAAGATTATAAAGGTGTGATGCCTATTTAATATTTTGTCGACAAAATATAAATTTTTCATTTTTTTGCATAATCTTTAAATGTTTAAAAAAATTGTTATAAACAAATTAACATTTCTTATAAATTGTTTATTATATTCTAATTTTAAAAAATACTTAAAATGCGTATTTCATAGGTCTTGAAAATGAATGCTTTAAAAAAATTTTCCAACCATTTGCAAAAAAGTTAGGAAACAGCAAAATAAATATACGATAGCTCCATTGTTTATAATTTGTTTTAATTGTTTCAAAGCTTAAAAGTGAGTCTATGGTACAATCTAATTACTCACAAAGAATGTCAAAAATTAGTGCAATGGTTATATTTTAATCAAAGATTAAAAATACTTTTTTTTGTAATTTTTAGCGCAAAAGTAGGCTTGATACAGAGCCGGAGATAAAATGTTCACTCGAAGCGACTGACACGCTTAAACTCGCGCGAGTTGTGTATGTGGGCGGGTAGCTACGGTACTGTATTATTCTACTTTCGCGCGTGTAAATTACAAAAAAATATATGTATAATCTTTAATTAAAATATAACCATTAAGCTGATAATCGATATTGTTTTATAAATAATTAGCTTGTACTTTAAACTCACTTCTACGCTTTGAAAGAATTAAAAAAAAATTATTAACACCGTAGTAATCGTGTGTTTACTTTGCTGTTTCATAACTTTTTTGCAAATGGTTGCAAAAAAGTTTTAAAGCATTCATTTTCAAGATATTTGAAATGCGCATTTTAGCTCTTTTTTAAATTATAATATAATAAAAACTTTCTGAGAAACGTTAATTTGTTTATAACTATTTTTTAAACATTCAAAGATTATGCAAAAAAATAAAAAATTTATATTTTGTCGACAAAATGTTAAATAGGCATCTCATCTTTATAAGATTTCAAAGTTTGATCAGTGTATCATAATTATTTTGGTTATTATTGCGACCGTAAATTATTAATTAACAATTGAATTGTTGCTAAAATATTCGTTTAATTTTCACCAGCTTCTGGAACTATAATCTAAACCAAGAAGGCTTTTAAGTCACCAAATTATTTATTTATTGGTAAATAATTACTTATCTAAAACTTTATTTGAAAATTAAAGGTTTTGTTGGGAAAACCCGCATTTTCGTCGGAGCAAATCGGGAAAAACACGTCTCTATGCAGAATTTAATCACGGTTAATTTTTATTTGAGTGTTTTTGTTGTAAAGTTAAAATCTTCGGAGTTCTAGAGCAATAATTGAAAAAAACACGATTTTCGGGCGCCATTTTGTTTATAAAAAAAGTAGCACACTATCTGAGGACTTTGCATACCTATATTATTAATATATAGGATCTCAATTCCAGCAATAAAATTGGTGGTAAATAACTTTTCCCAAAAATGGCCTATTCTCCGATAATCAGCCCAGACTAACAGTGTTTAACTAATGGTACCACAATAATAGTTTAATTGGAACGTACATAAACATTTAGGGGGTTTAAAGGAACAAAATCACCATAAAATTTTTATGTAAACATATTAAAAAAGAAGCCGCATCTCGATAAAAACTGGTTTATCGAAAAAAAAACTAAGAGGCAAAAAAGTTTAAAAAAAAATTGTGTTTAACTTATGGTGCCACACTAATAATTTAATTGGAACGTACACAAAAGTTTGGGGGGTTTAAGGAAACAAAACCCAATAAATATTTTATGGGGTGTACAAATTTCACTGTTATTTTTTTGAAGATTTTCCTGCCATGAGAATGCCACATGTCCATTTTCAATAAAAAATCTCTAATAGTTTTCGATATATTAAAAAAAAATCGATTTTCATTTTGTAACTTCAAAGGGCTGTAACTTTTTTTATGCGTACATTTGTTCTAAGATAAGTTAGGTTCAATCGAACTATTTTTGGTCCCACAATATGTCATTTAATTTAAGACCTGCATTTTTGTTACACCCTGTATAGATATGTATTTAGTTAGTACACCTTGCTTATAAAATAAATCTTACGAGGATATGAAATCTTCCTAAGTGATCGATTTATTAGTGTGCCTCAATTGTTTACAGAGTTGTTTTTAAACACGTGCACTAACACAATGCACTAAAAGTTGCGTAGCAACTATTGTTTTAATAAAAAAACAAGATTTTATTCGATCATATTCCGAGGTATGATAAAATCTAATCCAAATTTAGTATTTTCAAGTACTTTGTTAATTCTATGATAATACCAACTATCACGTTACAAAGTATGTAGTATATCCTTACCGAAATCTTATCACAACGTAAAAAAACTAAATGCAACACTAAAAATTATTGTTTTCTAATTTTTTTACGATTTTTAGAACTTACTAACTTTAAGAACGCATTTAGGAGGGGAGAATTATTATTCGGATACCTCAAGTTATTTTTGGAGTATTTTAATTCAATAAAGTTTTAAATTTAAATTAGTTAAATTTAACTTTAAAATTAAGTCAAATTTACCATAAGAGTCTATTTTGCTGGACCGCTAGGTTATGTTGTCTACATATACACTCACCGGCACAAAATACTGCCACCCAAAATTTTTGACTAAGTTTGACAATCTATAACTTTATTACTTTTACTCCGATTTTCAAGATTCTTGCATCATTTTGTAGGTACATGTATTGATCTTGTTTTTTATTATTCCGGTAACAAAATTTTTTTGCTTAGATGGCATTATACCGGGATGAATGGAAGCGTTGTATTTTTTCTTAACTTTAAAAAATTCTGTGGAAAATTTTTGAGGGCTGATTTTGTTTCACACTCCTTTTGTATTATCCTGGAAGTATCACTAAGGTTTTGTTTTTTGAATTATCCAAATATCTCTTTTCTTGTAAGAGCTGTAAATAAAGACACTGTTTTGGTTTTTTTAATTAAAAATATCAAACTCACTAAAATTAACAAAACAAAATTAACAACAAAACCAAACAATTCAATAGCGGGTATGTCCACCTCTTGCAACAACGACTGCTCGCAATCTGTTTGGCATCGAATAAAGATGTGTTATCCTTGCCTCGGGAATAGCCCGATATTCCTCTACCAGGGCCATAACTGTACCAAATTTTCTGGAGGCCTAGGATGGCGCCAAATAGCTTTTTTTTAATTCATCCCATCCTATTTTATGAGTCAATCAGCGTTTTTATTTACAAAAAATGGTACAGCTCTTACAAGAAAAGAGATATTCGGATAATTCAAAAAACAAAATTTTAGTGATGCCTCCGGGATGCATCTAAACATTCCGTATATGTATTTGGAACCCAGGACTTTTCTATTGGTTCGTTGCAGCACGCGGTCATATTTTAACCAATAGGCGGCGAGGTCCCAAACGCATATACGGAATGTTATTCGGTTCCAAATTCATATACGGAATGTTAAATATTCTTACACCGAAAAAGATAAGTTTTTATTAGAGTCTGTTAAATGGAGATTAATTTTAAAATACTTGTTACTGTATTATTAAATAAAAATAAAACAATTATAGTATTTGGAATGTTATTTGGTGCGAAATTCATAAATACGGTATGTTAAAAATATTCGTAGAACAAAAGACGATTTTTATTAAAGCCAATTAAAATGAGACTGGTTTTTAATAGTATATTATGCAACGAGCATTTAATGATGGTCATTATGAAGTGAGTATAAGAGATACGAAACGAGCCGCCTAGCGGCGAGTTTCGTATAGAGTACGAGATTCATAATGATAATTAAATGCAAGTTGTTTACACGATTTTTTCTATAATCATTCACAAAAAAATATATTCAAATTTATTAATTTTGTAACGCAAACAAATTAAGTAGTTTGTCAGTCTGACAGTTTGTTTACATATCGAGAACTGTCAAAGAGTATGTATTTGATTCGCCATTGGTTACTGCGCGTGTGCCACCTTTATCGCAAATGTCATATCGCGATTCTATTGGTTAAAAATCTGCATCCTAACGAAAATATGTTTCATAATGAAGTTCATTATGATACAGGTAGTGACATCATAATTGATATATTATAGTATGAGAATAGAAAAATTATTGTTAATGTATTATTAAAGATCCACAAGGAAAAAGATTTTCCTGTAGTTGGCTGTATACCATATAATAAAAAAAAACGAATAAAGTCCTTTATAAAAAGTCTATATTTAAAATCCCTAAAAAGGGCTACATCACAGAACTAGTTTTCGATTGGTTGACCAATCATCATCAGTGCTTTCGTAAAATGAATATAACCTTATAAAGTGGTCAAAGGTTTTAAAATTTTGACTACGGTTAAAAAAAGTTGTACGTTATACTCACGTGATCTTACATGCTAACCACCAAAATATTTGTAATTATGTAATATATGGAAATAAAATTTGTAATATTATATTTTGGTGGTTAGCATGGTAAGGTCACGTGAGTATAACCTACAAATTTTTTTAAACGTAGTCAAAATTTTAAAGCCTTTATATCATTTTATCAGGTTATATTCATTTTAGGAAAGCACTGATGATGATTGGTCAATCAATCGAAAACTAGTTCTGTGATGTAGCCCTTTTTAGGGATTTTAAATATAGACTTTTTATAAAGGACTTTATTCGTTTTTTGTATTATATTGTATACAGCCAACTACAGGAAAACCTTTTTCCTTGTGGATCTTTAATAATACATTAACAATAATTGTTCTATTCTCATACTATAATATATCAATTATGATGTCACTACCTGTATCATAATGAACTTCATTCTGAAACATATTTTCATTAGGATACAGATTCTTAACCAATAGAATCGCGATATGACATTTGCGATAAAGGTGGCACACGCGCAGTAACCAATGGCGAATCAAATACATACTCTTTGACAGTTCTCGATATGTAAACAAACTGTCAGACTGACAAACTACTTAATTTTATTTGCGTTACAAAATTAATAAATTTGAATATATTTTTTTGTGAATGATTATAGAAAAAATCGTGTAAACAACTTGCATTTAATTATCATTATGAATCTCGTACTCTATACGCAACTCACCGCTAGGCGGCTCGTTTCGTATCCCTTATACTCGCTTCATAATGACCATCATTAAATGCTCGTTGCATAATATACTATTAAAAACCAGTCTCATTTTAATTGGCTTTAATAAAAATCGTTTTTTTGTTCTACGAATATTTTTAACATACCGTATTTATGAATGTCACACCAAATAACATTCCAAATACTATAATTGTTTTATTTTTATTTAATAATACAGTAACAAGTATTTTAAAATTAATCTCCTTTTAACAGACTCTAATAAAAACCTATCTTTTTCGGTGTAAGAATATTTAACATTCCGTATATGAATTTGGAACCGAATGACATTCCGTATATGCGTTTGGGACCTCGCCGCCTATTGGTTAAAATATGACCGCGTGCTGCAACGAACCAATAGAAAAGTCCTAGGTTCCAAATACATATACGGAATCTTTGGATGCCTCCGGGATAATATGACAGGACTATGAAACAAAACCAGGCGTTCCATTTTTCCACAGAATGTTTTAAAGTTAGGAGGAAATACAACACTTCCATTCACCCCTGTATAATGCCATGCAAGCAAAATTTTTGTGTTACCGGAATAATACCAAACGAAGTACAGATAGGTACATCTACCTACAAACTGGTGCACGAATCGGATGGTGAAATCGGATTACAAATAATAAAGTTATAAATTATCAAACTTAATCAAAAATTTTGGATGGCGGAATTTTATGCCAGGTGAGTGTATTATATAGGGTGAGGCAGATAACTGGCCTATTAGAAATATCTCGAGAACTAAAGGCAACAGAATCATGAAAATTGGAATAAAGGGGTTTTGAAAGATGATCTATTAAATGAAAATATTTTTACCTCTTTGCAACTTCCGGTTATACCGGAAGTTGCTTATAACTTCGTTTTTTTTTAAATGGGACACCCTGTATATTTTCACCTTTTTGGATTCTCCTCAGGGAGAACTCAGGGAGGTATTATACAGGGTATTTTAAAAGATATTTACGTTTTTTTATTAATTTCGTAGCAAATTTCACACCCTGTAGAATTGTAATAGTTTGACATTAAAAACTCTGCTTACATTCAAGTGATTTTTAATATAGTCTACTATTGTTAAGAATCAATAGTATAGCTAATTTTGAAATTTTAGTATACAGGGTTGGTCGAAACTCGGAATGAATATTTTCTGAGTTTTCTTAAATGGAACACCCTGTATTTTAGTATTGTAATGAAATGATATTTCATGGTACTTTTTTATTTTATAAGTATTCCATATACCTAATTGCTTTAATTTGTGTGTTATTGGTGATTCAAGCTAAACATTAATTGCAAAAAAAAATACGTAAACTTTTATTAGGTTGGTCGTGAAGAAATTCAATAACAAATAATTTTTCAGAAATAAATACGTATTAATCCAGACTGATCCTTAAAATTACCAATAATGGTTTAGCTATCAAAATACCTACGTAGTTAAGATTGTTGGTGCGATTTACAATTAAGCACGAATTAAAGCAGTTAGGTGTAGGGAATGCTTAAGAAATAAAAAAGTACCATAAAATATCATTTCATTACAACACTAAAATACAGGGTGTTCCATTTAAGAAAGCTCAGAAAATACTCATTCCGAGTTTCGACCAACCCTGTATACTAAAATTAAAAATTTAGCTATACTAATGATTCTTAACAATAGTAGACTATATTAAAAATCATTTGAACGTAAGTAGAGTTTTAGATGTCAAACTACTACAATTCTACAGGGTGTGAATGTTGCTACGAAATTAATAAATAAACGTAATTATCTTTTAAAATACCCTGTATAACATTACAAAACCTCATATTTTAAGAAAGAAGACATCGAAGAGAATCCAAAAATGTAAAAATATATAGGGTGTCCCATTAAAAAAATCGAAGTTATAAGCAACTTCCGGTATAACCGAAAGTAGCAAATAGATGAAAATATTTTCATTAAATAGATGACTCTTCAAAACCTCTTAATTAAAATTTTCATGATTCTGTTGCCTTTAGTTCTCGAGATATTTCTAATAGGCCCTTTATCTGCCTCACCCTGTATAGGGTGTCCGAAAATTAGCGGAATGGCCGAATATTTCGCGAAATGAACATCGGATCGAAAAACTGAAAAATACGTGTTGAATATTTTTGCCACATTTTTTATTGCAGATTTGGATACCTTCGTAAAAATAAGCAACTTTGAATCAAGACATTTTTTCGAATTGTGGATAAATGGCGCAATGAAAAACCAAAAAGACAGTGTTTAATATTTTTCAAAAACATATCGAATGATACCAAACACGACCCCCCCCCCCCCACTCCACACCCTGGAGGTGAGGTGGGGGTATCTGTAAAATATTAAATAGGGACCCCCGTTTTTTATTGCAGTTTTGGATTCTTCATGAAAGAATAAGTAACATTTATTCGAATCATTTTTTGGAAATGTTCAAAGATGGTGCTAATAAATCGCATTTTTCCGATTATAGCGCCATCTATCAACAATTGTAAAAATGTTTCGAATAAATGTTACTTCATGAGGAATCCAAATCTGCAATAAAAAATTGGGGTTCCTATTTAAGATTTTAAAGTTACCCCCACCCTACCTCCAGGGTATGGAGTGGGGGTCGTGTTTAGTGTCATTCGATAGATTTTTGAAAATATTGAATACCTATGTATTTTTCAGTTTTTCGATCCGATGTTCATTTCGCGAACTATTCGACCATTCCGCTACTTTTGGGACACCCTGTATATCGGTTCCCGATATTGTATAAAATGAATCTTGTCATTCGACGATCGATCAACTAAACAAAGTATTTTCGGAATAATTGGTTCTAAAAAACACAAAATTTTAAAGCCAGAATTGGAATTTTATTGTTACCAAAAATGTATTAGTTATTATTTGAATTCAAAATTTTCGATAAATAAAGAAATACGTTCAACATCGAACCTCATAAAATTTAGGTGCCTGGTCCCGAGTCTATCGCTTCCCGTGCATAATCCGATGTTCTGTCATCAGAATTCTTTAAATACGACATATATAATGGAGTGCTGCAAAAACGAAGATTTCTGCAACATGCGGTTGGTACCGCCGGTACCACGACCAGAAGGTAAAATTGTCGTAGTTCACGCACCTACAGAAGACTATTTATTTCTGCTAGTTCTTTTCTGTACATATACTTTTTCTTTTTCTTTTAAAGCACTGCCTTGCCTAACACTGACGCATTTAGATATATGTCAACTCCCGTTTATCCGCGATTTTCGTTATCCGCGAGCGGATTATCCGTGGTTTTCGTTATCCGCGATTTTCGTTATCCGCGATTTTCGTTATCCGCGATTTCGTTATCAGCGATTTTCGTTATCAGCGACAACCGTGCCACTCAACCTCACGGATAAACGGGAGTTGACTGTACATTGATAATGTGGTGAAGCGATTATCTCTTAATGAACAATCAGTTTATTATTTACCAAAACTGATTTCTTTAACACGTTGACTGCCAACTACCAGATAACTCGTAGATTGCGTTCTTTTCTGGGACGCCAACTACAAGTTCTCTGTCATTTTAGGACAGATTTCTTAAAATTGCCGCGGCAGTCAACGTGTTAAGTAAAGATGTTGAATTGCCACATTAAAATTGATGCACCTAGTATAATACTAGTTTTTTTTACAATTACCTATTGTTTTATTTATTAGTTGTTAGATTTTAGCAAGTAAGTACATGTATTTATTGTTGTTTTTAGTGTTTTAGTTAGTTTTAGTATTTATTGTAGAGGTCTTTTCACAGAAAAGTTCAATTATTGTGATCTGTTCACACTACATTCTCAATTTGAAGTATGGATACGATTATCTTTATATAGGGTAAACAAAACGTCCTTTGAACATTAGATAATAACCTATTTGATGATTAGAAGCTTTTTTGGTTACTCTATTAGTCTGTAGTCCATCAAACTAAGAAGTCGACTAAAACAGCAATCTGTGATTTCATTATAAATGTCATAACGAACAAAGGACATCGCACACATCTTATGGAAAATATAATGTCACTCAAATTCAATAAAATTTATACCAATAGATTCGTTTTAAATTAACGATCAAATCTTATCATTGCGCCAACTCTCTATTTTCAAAAATAAGAGCAGAAATTGATATAAATAAATCTAAAATCAAATGGGTAGGTACATAAGTTAGAGAGAGAAAAAATATTTTAAAATACCCAGATTTTCGGTACTCCATAAATCAGCGGATTAGTTTCACTAATCCGCTTAGGCCCAGCGGGATTTAAGCTGTTATGAATAGCACTCAGAGCAATAATGATTGTAACTAACATTTTATGGACTCCAAAAATGTGATTTCGATAACCTTTAATTGCAATTTGCGCCGTAATTAATCATAATTAAGAGTTGGCGCAATGATAAGAATTGATCGTTAATTTAAAACGAATTTAATCGTATAAATTTTATTGAATTTGAGTGACATTATATTTTCCATAAGATGTGTGCGATGTCCTTTACAATGGGATCTATAATTTTGCAGTTTCCGACTGCAAAAACTCCCTCTGTTTCTTGTCTTTCAAACATACTATCACGTTTTAAAGCTTTTTGTGAAGTATTATTGAGAAAATTTAGTCCATAATATGAGAAGTAACTTAATCGATATAGTCCAGTTAATTTCTATGTCTACGTTAATAATATCAAGACGTTTACTTACCATATTAAATAGACATCTGGCAGACGAGGCTTCCTTGATGGTAGTATCTGGATCTCTTCCTCTGTCGTATTGGGTGGATTTCCTGCAACAAGATTCTTCTCTTCACGATGTTCCTTTTTGTCACCACTCTCTACACTCATTGTTATCGGAGAGCAGTTTCTTCACTTCCGTCGCCATTTCTTCCTCCGCCTAGCTACATTGATATTCTTTGATCTCTGGTCTGTCTGCTTTTTTTATATCGATGTCCTTTCTTCCTACCAGGTTGTTATTTACTTCTTGCATTAGAATCCACAAATGATTTTTCTTTGGGTTTGTTAATAATTACCGCTACTTTTTGTTCTCTGAGCTTAGTGTTGATATAGTGACCCCTTCTAGCTTTTCTGCCTAGGAGCGTGATCTTAACACCCCTTCTTTTTGCAGCCACTCCTTGATTACTTACTACAAGTTCTCTCTTCCTAGTTATTCCATGTTTTGTACCAGTTTCCTGCACGTTTTCAGTAGCCTCACCGCCTCGGATTCTTCCTTCTTGTTTGGGAGAAGTTTGAATCCATACTTCTTCTAGTAGATCCACGTTCCATTTTTAAGGCAGACATCGTAACTCTCATAGTTCTCAGACCGCCCTCTTCATCTACTTCCTCTGGAGCACATGGTAGTTCCAGAAAATTAGCTTTCGTTTTTTCCATGGCTTTGTTGCCCTCGTTGTTCTTGGTGATGAAGACTGCCACGTTTCCTGTTATTTCAAAGATATTCCATCTCTTACTACAGTCCTCGTGAAGACCTCCTCCGGCGAGTCTTCATGTAGGAACTCTATTCTCATCCTTGCACGTTGTCATCTTGCGTTGTCATCATAGCGTCCATATTTCTTTAAATGGCTTCTGGTTTCTCTAGACCACTTGAACTCCCATTCGTCGCCGTCTTCTTTCCTTGCAAGGATTACATTTTAATCTGCACACCTCTGGATGTCCTACAGACAGATTTCCTTGGAACCTTTTCTTTCGAGCTTCCTCTTTATGGATGGTCTTGTATTTGACAACTCACCCATGAGTTTCTCGAATGCCTCTACGATCTCCTGGAGGCGCTCCAACTTTGATCTTGCTTTGTAATTAAGTGATTGTTCATCTTTCTCCAAACTGGTCGTTTCTGTCTTCTTGCACGATTTTCTTTTCTTGGCCTCTGCTTTTACCATTCATCGTCGAAGTTGCTTCCGCTATCCGAGCTGCTCGCTTCCCCTTCTTCCTTTCTTACATTTTCTTTCCTTAGAATCGCCTCCCCTATTTTATTTTTTCTGTACCGTCTGTTTTTTCCACCCTCTTTCTCTTTTTCTCGTTTTTCCTCCTCTTTCTTGGTTTGCTGTTTCTCTTTTCTTTCTCCTACTTCCCTAGTATCTTCTCTATCTTTCCCGCTTCTTTTGTTTGCACTTTTTATAGCTCTGTTTTCTTCCTTTCCTTCCACTTCCATTCTTCTGCTTTTCTCTCATCGAGTTTAATTTTTTCCTTTTCTCTCTTCTTCTGCTTTCTGTGCCGTATCAGTTGTTGATCGGTGTTTTCATATCGTGAATTAAGTGACATCAAAATAATTGGCCTACCCAGATAGCATTACCCAGGAAGCCTCTATTCCAGTAGATAATCTCGGTTATTTTGGTTGACTTTGATGGCTGATGGTTTTCGTGCTTATAGGCCGTGGTTTTCAATTCTTCTTACCTATATTTCATCTGCTACTGCGACAAATACATGAAAACTTATGCGGAACCGGTTGAGGCTATCTTCCGCGTGGTGCTATTAATAGATGAGTGCAAGTCCCTGTCTGAGATACTATCTGTCGCAGTCGCAGAAGAACCTTCATGAAGTTCCTATAAGCTCGGAAACCATATTACAATATTATAAAGTTGTCAAACAAATTGTGCATTTGAGAATCGACGAAAAAAATTGAATTTAGATATACGAATAGGTTTTTGGTTGAAAAGTACTCGGTACTCATTTTTTGCTTAAAATGAGCTAAGCTTATACACAGTGAAGAATATATCAGCGTTTTTTAAACTGTAAAAATTTGTTTTATCTATAGTAACTTTACTCTGTCCCATTATTTTTCGATGTGTAACATACCTAGTCCAGAAAGCCTTGGAACAGGGGAAGTTTTAATTGTGGAACAGGTTAAAAATTTGGAACGTCATACTATGAAAACGTCCCATGTATTTTGTCGGACAGAATTTCCAATTGATTTGTTACCTTTTCATTAAACTCTCATGCAAAAGTCAGACTTATATTTATCACCAACTAGGCATTTTAATAAGTCCGATACATGGAACATGTCAAATGACAGGAACTATGTTGGTGATGAATAGCAGTCTGATCCTCGCATGAGAGTTTAATGAAAGGGTAACAAATCAATTGGAAGTTCTGTCTGACAAAATACATTGGACGATTTCGTATTCTGACGTTCCAAATTTTTAACCTGTTCCACAATTAAAACTTCCCCTGTTCAAGTGTTCCCGTACATCAAAGTTTATCCGACTACACACCGTTAGGCTATTAACAAATTTTCAACTTGCTGTTAATCAATTTTTTTTTGTTACGCAGGATCCAAGGCTAATAGATATTCTTTAAACATCGATTGATGAAATTCTGATGACTTTTTTGCAATACAATATCGAAAACCCCTTTGTTTTTAATTGCTAGTTAAGCGGGCGCGACACTATTTTGAACCATTGCATGTATAACCTCAAGGGCCATATACATTATATATGTAATATGCGTAAATATGTGCGCGGAAAAATATTCTGATTCAATTTTTTTCACCATCTTGCTTGAAAAGGTCCCTTTTTAACAAATTTGCATCGGAATGGAGGTCTTCCCCGGCTTGCTTTCATTCTTGCAACATGTCCCTCCCATCTCCATTTTTGCCTCCTAATACGTTCGATAATGTTTGTCATTCGGGTTCGCCAACGACCTTCTTCGCTTCTTGGTCTACTTCTTAAGCTTATTCCAAGCATTGATCTCTCCATTTTACGTTGTGTCCTTTTCAGTTGTTCCGCTGATGTTTTTGTAAGAATTGTTTCTGTTCCATATGTGAGGACTGTTGGAACGTACTGGTTGAAAGCTTTTCTTTTTAAATGGTTTGAGACCTTTGTTTTAAACACGTCTCTCATTTTTTCGAATGCAGCCAAACCCAAACTTTTATCTTTAAACCGACTCTCTGTATCACTTGCTTTAGTTGTTGTAGGATCTGGCTTCTCATACGTCGTCTGTCATAAGAACAATGTCATCAGCATATCGGAGATTAGTTAATATCTTTCCATCGATGCTAATATCCTTGGAATCCCAATCTAAACGTTTAAATGCGTACTCCATGACTATTATAAATAGTTTTGATGACAAAGTATCTTTTTGAGATCTTTTTGAGAAAGTATCTTTTTTGATGACAAAGTATCTGACAAAGTATTTTTTTATGGTCTCCAAAAGGAAATATGGCCCTTTATAAGAGGTCAAAGAACGGAGGTAAAGGATCTACTAGAACCAAAACACATAGAAAAGGATACATGGATTTACTATCTAAAAAAGCTCTATGCAGAGGAAGAACAAATGATGCTAGAACCGGAAACACCAGAAATTACCACAAATGAAGATGTTAATATAAGTGCACAGGAAGTACGAAAAGCACTCCAAAAGCTGAAGAACAGAAAAGCTGCAGGTAAGGATGAAATACCAAACGAATTACTGAAATATTGTGGAGCAGCAATGACAGAACAAGTAACAACATTAATTAAGAAAATCATAAAGCACAATAAAATACCGGAAGAATGGAGAACGAGCGAACTAATTCTACTATTCAGAAAAGGAGATAAAAGCAGCCAGAAAACTACAGAGGTATCAACTTGTTAAATACTACCCTAAAACTTACAACTAAAATCTTACAAGACGTAATGAATCAGAGCAGCGTTTCCCAAATGGTGGGTCGCGACCCGGTACCGGGCCACGAAAGGAAAATGGCGGGTCGTCTCGCTTCGCCGTTTCACATCTTCGCCACTGCTATCTTTGTGATATTTTTGACTTCTTCGACAAGAGGGCTTTTCATTCACAGTCATTTGCTTCGAGCTTCTATCATATTTCGTATAATCCATGTATAATGTTAATATACACAGATTATACGACATATGACAGACGCTCGAAACAAATGACAATCGATGAAAAGCCCTATAATTTAAATGTGACATTAATAGATAGCAATTTAACTATATTTAAAGCATAGGAGAAGGTAGAAGCTGCAACAAAAAAACTTAATTTGTATGGACACGTCGCGCAGAAGCAGAAAATTGCAAAGCTAGCAGAACTACAAAACAAAAAGAGTATAACGTGAATTCATTGTCGGATGAGATTTCAGCGGCTTTCAAGGAACACCTGCTAGGACTGGAGGCAAATCTGAAGGAATATTTTCTCCCCATCTACAGCAATAAAGCATGGATAAGGAATTCATTTAAAAGGGACGTAGAATCGGACACAGAACATTCTGATTTAGATATTAAGTCAGTAATTAACTATCGTGTGATATGGCATTCAAAGACATACAGGCATACATATTTGACAAAATACCACTGATAGATTCTTGGCTGTCTTGCCGCCAGGAGTAACAGTTCTAGCAGAAAAAGCGATAATTTCTAATTCCTTTTGTTACAACCTATAAGTGTGAGGTGGGGCTTTCAACACCGGTTTTCCTCAAAAATAAAAATGTAGTAACCGCTTGGAAGTACCTGAGGATAAAATTAACATATTTTCCTCCAAACGTGAAATTTTTAGTTAACCAGAAACAACTGCATACTTCTCATTAATAAAGTATTTGATTTTTATTTTGTTTTATTACATTTTTGTTTGAGCTAATTATTTTTTATTAAAATATATAAAATTAAAATAAATGATTTCTTGCACACACATACCAGGGTATACAAAAAAATTAGTGGGTCACGAAGGATAAGCAAAAAAATAACCGGGCCACGGAAAAATAAGTTTGGGAAACGCTGAATCAGAGGATAAGTTTAGCAGATGAACAACAGGGTTTTCGTACTGGAAGATCGTGTACAGATGCAATATTCGTCATTAAGCAAATTACTGAGAAATCACTAGAGTATAATAGACCAGCATTTATATGTCTGATTGATGCTTTGAAAGAAAGCATTTGACAGAGTAAGACTCAAAGATGTAATCCATCTTCTGTATAATAGAGAAGTCCCTCTAGATATCATAAAACCCATTCAGAACATCTACCAAAACAACAAAATGGAAGTCAGAATAGATGGACAACTTACAGAACCTATAGATATAGGCAGCGGAATAAGACAGGGAGACTCATTGAGTCCTATGCTTTTCAATTTAATCATGGATGAAATCATCAAAAATGTCAACAAAGGAAGAGGATATAGAATGGGAAACAAAGAAGTAAAAATACTCTGCTACGCAGAGGACGCAATATTGATAGCCCAAGATGAAGATAGTCTCCAAAGATTAGTCCACAGACTTAACATAAGAGCAAAAGAATTCAATATGACAATTTCATCTCAGAAAACCAAAACAATAGTAATCAGTAAAGAACCAATCAGATGCAAAATAGAAATTGATGGTATCAGTATTGAGCAAGTAATGGAAGTAAAATACCTTGGAATTACATTGTCAAGTTACGGAGACCTAGACAAAGAAGTGAGCAATCAAGTACAAAAAGCAAATAGATTGGCAGGATGCCTTAATAACACTATATGGCGAAACCAACATATTAACACTGAGATGAAGTCAAGAATTTATAAAGCCAGTGTAAGACCAATAATGACATATGCATCAGAAACAAGACCCGATACAGCCACAACACAAAGACTACTAGAAACGGCAGAGATGAGAGTACTGAGAAGAATTACAGGAAATATACTGAGAGATCGAAAGAGGAGTCAACGCATTAGAAGACAATGTAACGTACAGTGTATAAACGAATGGACACTAAATAGAAAAAAGAATGGAACAACCACATAACCAGGATTGGGGAGACACTTGTTGTCAAAATAGAAAGAGATAAATCACCAATCGGTAGAAGAAGTATCGGCCGACCGCGCAAAAGATGGAGTGACAACCTTCCATAGAGGTATCAATCCGCTAATGAACAAGCAGAATTGTTTATAAAGAGGAAGAAGAAGAAGAAGACAAAGTATCTTCCTGCCGCACTCTGTTTGAATCGAAATTCTGTTTGATCTTTTGACTGATAGAAATCGAGTTTTACTTCCAGTCTGTTTTGCCAGTATTCGAGTGCCTGATAAGACCCTGTACACCCTGAGTAACCTAGATGACCCTGTACAGGTGGTTTAGCAAGTTAATGCGCCCATAGTTTTCAAGATCTAATTTATCTCATTTTTTTATGAAGGAAGATGGTAACCGTTTGTTTTCTCGCATATAAAAAACATAAATAAAGATAAGCTCGATATTTTGAATGATAACTTGTACCGTTTGAGATGGCAAATTGCTTTTTAATAAAGTGCTTTATTAGAGTCAGGGTGTAATAGAAATATCATAAAAACAGTTTATTACTCAATTAAGATTTATTATTATTCAAACAAAAATATACGATCGCTGAGATGATGTGTCAAATTGTCAAATATAAACAACGGAAAGTAGTGATCTATGTAGTTTCGATTTTGTTTGTATTTATGGGTGCCATTATTTATCGTAATTAATAGACGGAGAGGCAGCGCTGAAAAATCTCTTTAAATTTAATAAAGCTAAATTTTTCACAGTTGATTACTGTGATTGTGTAGAGAAACATACTGCGGTCGGTCAAGCGAAACGTAGAACAGGGGTTACTGAGAGGGTATCAAAGTTGCTTTCCTACGAAGGTAATTAAATCCATTTACTAAGGCTGAAAATCCGTACACACATTCTAAATTGAATATAAATAAAAGTTATTATAGTCGGTCAGCTATATGACGGGACAGAGCCGGTCGGTGGGCCCCATTGCATGTACAGGGTTATTCACTATATTTTGACCCCCTTGTAAACTGCTTTATTTACAGAATTAGAAACAAATGTAAAATACAAAAGTTATTCGATTTTTTAATTATGATTTTTGGACATATATATCGTACTAGTGACGTCATCCATCTGGGCGTGCTGACGTAATTGACTATTTTTTTAAAATGAGAATAGAGGGGTCGTGTGCTAGCTCATATGAAAGGATATTCAATTCTCTATACAGTTCTATAAACATTAAGATCATTATTTATACAGGGTGTCCAAAAATTTTTTTTGATATTAAATAAACAATTAATTTAATTAAAAATTTTTTTTGGACACCCTGTATAATTAATCATGTTAATGTTTAAATTACTGAATAGAGAATTGAATAACCTTTCAAATGAGCTAGCACTCGACCCCTATTCCCATTTAAAAAATAGTCGATTACATCATCACGCCCAAATGGATGACGTCACTAGTACGATATATATGTCAAAAAATCGTAATTTAAAAATCGAATAACTTTTGTGTTTTACATTTTTTTCTAATTCTGTAAATAAAGCAGTTTACAAGGGGGTAAAAATATAGTGAATAACCCTGTACATTCACTGGGGCCTACCGACCGGCTCTGTCCCGTCATACAGCTGACCGACTATAATAACATTTATTTATATTCAATTTAGAATGTGTACTGATTTTCAGCCTTAGTAAATGGATTTAATTACCTTCGTAGGAAAATAACTTTGATACCCTCTCAGTAAACCCTGTTCTACGTTTCGCTTGACCGACCGCAGTATGTTTCTCTACACACTCACAGTAATCAACTGTGAAAAATCTAGCTTTAGTAAATTCAAAGAGATTTTTCAGCGCTGCCTCTTGGACTATAAGTGATTTAATGTATATTGGCGCAAGATACTTAAAGCAAATGTTTGTTTTAAAATTGTTTTAAAAATAGATTTTAGTAAACTATTTTATAATTACTGTTATAATGCCATCGATTCGCCTTCATCGACTGTTTGGGTGTTATTGCTTACTAAGTGAATTTAGTCGTAATTTCTATGAATCTATGAATCAAATAAACATTCCAGAAAGATTAGTTTGGTTTCTTGAAAATGTATTGGGATATTTTTGTTATTTTTATCTAAATTAATAAGGGTCGGCGTAGCTCAGGCGGTAGGATGCTTGACTCGCATGCTGGTAGGCCGGGGTTCAAAACCCAGCGTAGGCGAGAACAGCTAGACATTTTAAAAAATATCTATAGGCCCAGGTCGACTCAGCCTGAATACAATGAGTACCTTGGGTAAAACCAGGGGTAATAATAGGCGGTTGAAGCGTAGCACTGGCCCTGTTAACTTTCTTGTATACCGTAAGGTCCTAGATATAGCAGACTACCCTGCAAACCCTCGTCAGCGGTATAAAACCGGAGACTATTATAATTATTTAAATAACTATTTTATTCCAATTTCTTTTGATTTTATTCATTTTTTAATTTCCTGTTTTAGTATTTTTCTTACTAAATAATAGTTGGCGTTCAACTTTTCTTCAAATATATATTCGGTTTAATCTCTGTTTTTCAATTTAAATTTTCATTTATTTCGGTTCTGTTCTCAGTTATTCTTTATAAGCTTCCCGTATTCAAACCTCTTATGCTAGCTTTTATCTACTTCAATTTAGCTACAAACTTGTTTTATGTTGGTAATTCTGCTCGTCATATCAAGTTTCAAATCAAAGTATTCGAAGAAAGGATAATTTTTTCTGTATGGCTTTCATGCATTTAAAGTAGAATTTTCGCGTATTTTATTAGTTCAATCTTCAAACAAAAAAGGAAAGAATCGTTGGTGGTTCTTCTTTCCTCTCGTTAGTCCCGCTTACCTAATCTATTTCGTTTTCCAGGTTTCCTTCTTTCTCCTCTATATTAAGTAGGTACTCAGTATTTCACTCATCGACTGAATATATCTTCCTTTGTTGTTAATATGTAGATCGCCATTAAGACTTCTGCATTAGTTCTGAATGTGAAGGAATACGAATTAACGGAAGAACTATCAACAACATAATATCGCACCTTGAAAACCATATGGCAATATCTGCAATTTTTTCATGAAATGACCTTTGAATGCAGTCTAATAGGAAAAAAAATCTATTTTTTAATGCTATATAGCAGAATCTGCAAAAAAAATTTAAGTTAGGCACCAGGAAGATACATCCCTATGGCTTTTTTCAAAAATCGATTCTTCTTTTTATACCATCAGGCATTATCTGCAGTTGATGCTCTACGGTTATAAAATTGGAACAAAAACTCAGATCTATATGGCAATATGTGCAAAATGTGACCCACGCTCGTAAAATAAAAGCAAGATGTACTAAGGAAAAATCCTTTGAATGCAACAAAACATACATAGAGTGCTGCATAGAGATTTCATTGCAACACTGGAAATAAGCGACAAGACTATAACAAAATAATTTACAACGTCGTACTGCAGATGGGTTTATCCCAAAATAAAAGCGAGGAACTCATAAGAATGGAAAAAAAATCAACGAAGTCGTGAAACAAAACATAATGATTTACATCGAGTTCATTCCTAGAGTGGAATCTCACTACCTAAGGAAACAAACTACCAGATAATTCGTCAGCGATGACAAAACTCTTACTGATATTGATCGCGATTATTTAAAATTTTGCAAAGAAAAAGGTTCGGTAGTGTAAGAAATTACACTACGATGATGACCATATTTCACACGGAATTTAATATAGACTTCTTTAAGCCCAAAAATACCTTTGCTTGCTGTGATAAAGTTACAGAAATTAATTACATAAATCGACATTCGAAACAGCCTATAATACTCACCGTCAGGAAGTGGAAGTCAATAAGAAAGAGAAATAAATGACTTAAAATCTGCAAAATCCAATATTTGCATCACTGCTTGTTTTGATTTACAATCATTACTACCGACGCCTTCAGGCGAAGTCTCTTTATTTTGTTACAAAAGGAGATTATCAACATTATTTAATTTCATAATGTTTTACCTGACCACAAATGCAGGACACTTCTGTCTTTGGTTCGAGCGAATTGCTAATCGTGATTCAAATGAAATAGCGTCGTTCCTTACAATTTCTGAGGAGCCATGTCAGAGAAAAAGAAATAATATAATATTATACTCAGATAACTACTGTGAGCAAAATAAGAACAAGTATATTGTCTATCTTTATCAATATGCAGTACAGAAATTGAACATACCTAAAATTACCTACAAATTTTTGATAACGGGTCACTCCCAAAATACGGTAGATAACGTGCATTCTTTGATTGAGAAACAAAAAAAAAGGCTTTAAAAGATGACCAATTTACGTGGCTGCGCAATGGTTCACAGTAGTTCAAACAGCGAAAAAACCAGGTGAACCTTATAAAATTAATGAAAGGTGTACATCGGATACATTGGACTTTAAAAAACGATGTAAGGAAATGGGGAACAATTATAACATTGACGAAGAAGGAAATCAGGTCGTCTGGAATGACATGAGATGAGCTAGGTGGAGAATACATTTAAAAATAAGTTTCAGGTTAAGGCAAGCTTCAATGATACAGAGTTCAGAACCATTCATATAAGGCAAAGACAACGAGGGATAGTGGCTAATATGGAACTAAGTAAAGCATATTCGCATCCACCAGGAATATGCAATCTCAAAAAACAAGATGTAGACTCTCACTCTCACTATGTAAGGCTAATGTTATTCAAGAGCACTATCATAGGTTTTATGCAGATTTACACGTGGCCAATGCAACAATAGAAACCGAACAGACAGATTATAATATGCAAGACTTTGATTAAGTGTTAACACTAAAAACTTGTAATAAATAAGTACAATCTTAAATAAAAGAACTGTTATTTAACATGCATTTTTACTGCGTCATTTGCGAAAATTGATATATTTTTTAAAACCATATGGCCGTATGTGCTAAAATACCTATTTCCTGGAGGAAATTTTATTTACGTCTGAATTCATATAAAAATATTGTAGCGTGATTAGTGTAATTACTTCTAATTACAATAAAACCGGCGGTTCGTAATTTATATACGACTTTATTTTTTATTTATACAAGTTTACTTTACAAACTTTAGCTTAAGACTAACTCTATTTACAAATATGTCCTATTTATATATGCGATACAGATATTCCAGAAATATCTATATATCTCCAGCTATGTCCATGTGACTCGACCGCTTGCACGTCATCGGCGCTGCATCGGCGTATCTCGAAACATCGATAGTGTTCTGTCTGTGCGGAGACGGGAGCTGGTATACGAGGGTAGGTCAATAATTATTTTGTTACACTGCTCCCCTCTTAAGATCTGAGCGTCCCGATCAGCAACTCTAGATGGCCCAGGATGGCGGAATCTACAGGACTCTCCAGCTCTGCATACACCCCTAGAAAATAAGTAACAGTCTACTGTCTTTGAAGGGTATGACATCTTTGGGTTCATGCAACACACAGTAATCCGTACGCCAGTTTCTCTGAAGATCACTTCCAGCATGCTTCTCACAATCTTCCAATCCAGATTTTCTACTGCATGGCCAATTTTTGGTAAAGCCAAATCTTTGATGTCATAATTACAGACCATTTTCTTCAAATTAGTTAGAGCACGCCATATGTTCTCGTAGCTTGGCGTGTCCGTATAAGACTTCCTGGTCACTATATACAGCAAAGATCGAGGACCATCTTCCAATCGCAATACTCTTCCAATTTTAGGTTGTTGATTCCTTAACTCGTCCAGGCGGCCGAACTTTCTATTGAATACGGACGAGATTCCTTTAGTCATCTCGAGGTCTTGGGCAACACAGTGGGCTAGAGAGACGTTTTCTGGAACACCAAACAGATCTTGCTGAACTTCTGTGGTCACGCCGAATCTAGCACTCTTTCTTTCTGCGTAATTTGACATAAATTCCTTAAAACTTGGCTGTGGTGCATCTTTCATCTCCTGTTGGAGGACTCGGGCTTCCTCTGTTTCATTTGAGCCAGCATATGGTGCAAGACGATTTATGTGAATAACTTTTGGTTTACCGTTTGGTAACTTCTTAATTCTGTATATTACGTCATTTATTTTCTTCTTAACTTCATACGGACCTTCCCATTGTCTTTGCAGTTTAGGACACAGGCCTCGACGACGTTGTGGATTATAAAGCCAGACAAGATCACCTACTTCGAAGCTTTCATTCTTGCAGCGAGAATCATATTGATCTTTCATTCTGTCACTGGCTATCTGGATGTGTTGTCGGGCAAGTTCATGAATGTTGTTCATTCGTAACTTCAGGCGGTCTACGTATTCTTCGCCTGCAACATATTCCTCGGAAGGTCTGCAGCCAAACTCTAGGTCGCAGGGCAAACGAACTTCACGACCCAACATCAGGCAGGTTGGTGTTTGACCTGTAGTTTCATTCACGGCCGAGCGGTAGGCCATCAGGAATAAATGAATGTGTTGGTCCCAATCTCGCTGATGTTCAGATACAACTTTGGACAAGTGTTTACCCATCGTTCGGTTCATCCTCTCGACCATTCCATCTGATTGAGGATGCAGGGGTGTTGTTCTGGTCTTATTGGCACCAATCAATTTACAAACGTTTTGGAAAAGAGCTGACTCAAAGTTTCGCCCTTGGTCGGAGTGGATCTCCAAGGGAACACCAAATCGGCTGAAGAATTCTTTAACAAGTACCTCTGCAACGGTAGCAGCTTCTTGATTCGGTAATGCATAGGCCTCGGTCCATTTCGTAAAATAGTCCATGGCTACCAGAATGTATTTATTTCCAGCATCGGTTTCTGGAAATGGACCTGCAATGTCGATTGCTACTCTTTCCATAGGACTTCCAACATTGTACTGTCTCATGGGTGCTCTCTTTTTACCAACTGGACCATTACCGGATGCACACAGTTCACATTTCCGGCACCATCTTCTTACATCATCTTTACAGTTCACCCAATAGAACCGTTCTCGAACCTTTTGCAGAGTCTTCGTAATACCAAAGTGTCCACCTGATGTACCGTCATGCAACTGACGCAATACTTCTGACACTTTACTTTTAGGTACAATCAACTGAAGCTTAGATTCTGTACCATCATCGTTCTCAAAGGTTCTGTACAGAAGATCATCTTTTAGTATCAGGCAATTCCATTGGCTCCAGTAGGCCTTGACTTCCGGACTACATGCACTAATGTTTTGCCAACTAGGTCTCTCACCTCGACGCATCCAATCCAATACTCTTTTTATACATGGATCGTCTTCTTGGGCTTCTTGTAACTGTTGTGGCTGCCATTGCTCATTAACGACGGTAGTTCGTCTCACAGGGCAAAGCTGTTCATCTAGTTTAAGCCGGTGATTACAACTTTCACTGCATGGCCGTATCGAGGAAGCATCTGTATTTGAACCAACTCTTCCAGCCCTCTTCATGCGTCTCTTCGGCATCGTGTCACGAATCACCCTCCGTACCATTTCCACCAAACGTTCATCTTTTCTCTTATCGCCTTTTTCCACGGTTATTACTCGATTGTTTCGTGAAGCTTGGCTAGCTGCTTCGTGTTCCAAGGCAATAGCAAGTGCTTCATCTAACACTTTCGGTCTTGCTAGTCGTAAAGCTTTCTGTAGTTCATTATCTTTCAGCCCATTGACGAAGGTATCTACTGCAATTTCTTCTAAAACGCTGTCTGGCACCTCTGGATAAGCCAACCGCACCACACGAGCCACATCTGCTTCAAATTCTTGCAGATTCTCACTTGCTCGTTGACTTCTACTTCGCAGTTGTGCTTTGTATACTTGTTGTAGATGGGCATCTCCATAGCGTTTTTCTAGACGAGTGAACAAGGTCTGGTAACAATTTTCTTGACCCTTGGGAATTGACCTTAATATATCTGCAGCATCACCTCGTAAAGCAGCAGTCAAGGAAACAGCCTTTTCTTGTTCGGTCCAATGATTGGCGGTCGCAATAGCTTCAAACTGTCTAAGATATATGGACCAAGAGGACTTTCCATCAAATGGTGGTAATTTGAATCTCATATTATGCGACGTTTCGTCTCTCGGTAGTTCATCTTTCACTAAAGGATCTAACGTTGCTGCATTAACTGATGGTTGTACTTTTGTATCGGTTATCCTGCTCTCTAGCTGTTTGATCTTTTCTTCTACGGTCTCTACACTTTTCTGCATCTTATCGAATGTTCTAGAAACTTCTTCAAATTTCTCATTGTTCTGTTTACAAACTTCTTCTAGTTTTTCGTTGTTTTGCCTACAGACCTCTTTAATTATTTGAGAAGTCTCATCGAATCTTTTAGCAACATTTTCGAATTTCTCGTCGCTTTTTCTACTAACTTCTTCAAGTTTCTCGTCGCTTCTTCTACTAACTTCTTAAGTTTCTCGTCGCTTCTTCTAGAAGTTTCATCGATCGTTTCAGAAACAGTTTTTAATTTCGATAAGATTACTTGTTCTGCTGACTGGAAGTGGAACGTCTTTGGGTCTTCTCCGTTTTTCGTGAGGACATCCTCGAGTCGTGCTTGTAGGACTATCTTGAGCCCACTGCTGTCCAGATCCCGTTCCTCGAGCTGTTCACGGAGCTGTTTTACTGTAAGTTCTTGTAGCAACATCTTTGGTCGGCACACACGTACTTTCCAAAATGTCTTTTAACAGTCTTTCCGAATACCGAACAATCAACGCACTTTAACTATTCCCGACGAATAAAGTCCAAAAGTATTTTAAAGTCTTTCCGAATACCGAACAATTAACGCACTCCGGTTATTCCCGACGAATAAAGTTCAAAAGTCTTTTAAAGTCTCTCTGTAATTCACTTATTTATATCGCACTAAGTTAACCGAACACCGACACCAACTGTAGCGTGATTAGTGTAATTACTTCTAATTACAATAAAACCAGCGGTTCGTAATTTATATACGACTTTATTTTTTATTTATACAAGTTTACTTTACAAACTTTAGCTTAAGACTAACTCTATTTACAAATATGTCCTATTTATATATGCGATACAGATATTCCAGAAATATCTATATATCTCCAGCTATGTCCATGTGACTCGACCGCTTGCACGTCATCGGCGCTGCATCGGCGTATCTCGAAACATCGATAGTGTTCTGTCTGTGCGGAGACGGGAGCTGGTATACGAGGGTAGGTCAATAATTATTTTGTTACAATATGCAAAATTAAAGACAATTATACCAAATATCAGGTTTGTAGCTTAATTTTTGGAACTACAGGAAATAAAATTAACTTTACAAAAACTTAAAATGCTCATAACTCGATATTATGATTTTTGCAGTTACTGCCTTATGGTTTTCAAGGTGCGATATATGCAGATGACACCGTGATTATGGCAAGCTCTGCTGAACAACTCCAACTACTACTAAACAGAAAAACAGTTTCTTTGAAAAATATGGACAAATAGTCCAGGGTAATAAAGATTTTCTCGGGACACTCAAAGATCCAGGTAGCTGACTACTTTTTTAGTTATTGTAGACCTATAGGAAGAAAACATCCCTGTTTCCTGCCTAGAGTTCGCGTCCGTTTTTTAATTATTAACAATTTCATGCAAAAATCGCGATTTTTTCGATTTTTTACACTCCATTCAAAAACTAAATAGTTGACATAAAATTACAAAATTCAGTTTTTTAGAACATTAAAAAACCTTCAAAATGCCGATTTTTGAAAGCTAAAAAGTTAATTTGTTCCTACGCAAACTGCAAAATAAGTGAGAATCGTTATTTGTTAATAATTTTGACTAAAACTACCTTAGAACTTTAGTGTTTCACCCAAAGTTGGATATTGGGGTACTTAACAAACCCTCAAAATTTGAGACTGATCAATTAATTAGTTTATGAGTTATTCTATTTGTTTATCCCAGAGACCTTTATTTTGCAATAAGATAAGACAGAAAATAATGAAGATAGAGCAATTCTGAGTATGCCAAATGAAAGTAGAAGAGTGATAGTATCAAAATGTATTAAAAAAAGATAAAAAATGATTAACATTGTCAAAAATCCTAATACCAAATTTTTTAAATTTTGTAGTTTATAAACATTTAGAATAACTTTAAAAAATGTTGTCCGTAGAAACAATATTTTTATACATTCGAAAAGATAGTATTTTAACACGAATTTTCAAATAAAAAAATTTAGCCTGGGCTCATTTGGGACAAAGTTAGCCATATGTTTTTTTAATTCACAGTTAATTTGTGTATAATAATTAAGGAATCTCATTAATGCCATTTTAAAGAAGGGGATTTGTATTTTTTCTTAAAAAAAATGTACAAACATTATACCTTTACAGCACCCTCTACGATTTTTCAAAAATGTAGTGCAAACGATTACTACAAATCCAGCGAGTTAAAATACCGAAAAAGCAATTTCAAACGAATATAATTTGCTGTATCTCCGGATTAACTCAATGGACTTTGATCTTTCTTTTTTTAATTGGTATGTAATTTTTACGTACATTACAAATATGCAATTTGTTTATAAATTTATTAATTAATAAACAGTCTAATTTGTTTAAACAATTCTTGAAAAAATGTTTTTTTTTGCAAAAATCTATTTTTTTAATCATATTATCGTTAATGATCACAGAAAAAGTTAAAGTACACTTTAATAAATAAAATATTTTTTCTACAACCGTGTTAAAAATGCAATTTTTAGCACTCCATACGAGCGTTAAAAATGCTACTTTAAGGCACTAGTGCTTTTAAAGCAATGCAGTTCGTATTGACCGTATTGGCAATTTTGATGTAATGTCAAAATAGTTACTTGTGATATAAGTGTTAAAAGTACACGTTTAAGGCACGCATGTGAAAGTTTTCAGAATGAGCGATAGCGAGTTCTGCAATTCACATGAGTGCCTTAAAAATGTACTTTTTAACACGCATATCATACAATATTTTTTCTACAAACGTAATTACATGACAATATCTACAAAAACTTTTACTAGAACTTGACTGACATTCCATTTTTATATTTTTTTGACATTACATCAAAATTGCCTATATGGTCAATACGAACTGCAGTGCCTTAAAAATATTTTAAAGCACTAGTGCCTTAAAGTAGCATTTTTAACGCTCGTATGGAGTGCTAAAAATTGCACTTTTAACACGGTTACAGAAAAAAATATAAAAATGCAATGCCAGTCAAGTTCAAGTAAAAGTTTTTGTAGATATTTTATTGTCCTGTAAAAAGTACATTTTTAAGACACTCATGTGAATTTCACATGCGTGCCGTAAACGTGTACTTTTAACACTTATATCATAAATAACTATTTATTAGATAATTATTTATTGAAGATAATTTATTTATTAAAGTATACCTTAACTTTTTCTATGATCAATAGGGATAGTATGATTAAAACCATGGATTTTTGGGAAAAAATTATTTTTTCAAAAATTGTTTAAACAAATTAGACTGTTTATTAATTAATAAATGTCTAGACAAATTGCATATTTGTAATGTACAGAAAAATTACATACAAATTAAAAAAAGAACGGTCAAAATATATTAAGTAGATCCCGAGATATAGAAAATGATAGTAGTTTTAAGTTGCCTCTTTTAGTTTTTGAACTCGTGAATCTGTCGGCTCCCAACTCCCCCTCCACTTACCACGACTAGTCACCAATTAAACTACATTTTTTAAAATTCGTGTAAAATACCAGCTTTTCTAGTATGTAAAATGACTTTTTCTACGGACAATATTTTTAAAGTTATTCTAAATGTTTATAAACTACAAAATTTCACAAATTTGTCATTAGGATTTTTGACTATATTAGATAATGTTTTTATCGTTTTTAGTACATTTTGATAGCATCAGTTTTCTACTTTCATTTGGCACACGCAGAATTGCCCTACCTTCATTATTTTCTGTCTTATGTTATTGCAAAATAAAGGTCTCTGGGATAAACAATTAGAATAACTCTTAAACTAATTAATGGATCGGTCTCAAATTTTGAGGGTGTTAAGTACCCCAATACCCAACTTTGGGTGAAACACTAAAGTTCTAAGGTAGTTTTAGTAAAAGTTATTAACAAATAACGATGTTCACTTATAGCCAGGGAGGTAGGGTCAAATTTAACCGGAGCATTTTAGCATGGCTGCTTTCTTTTTATTTAGTTAGGTGTTCCAAAGCTTATTAACAAATGATATGTCAGCTGGCCCAAAACCGGGGATTTTAGCCAAGAAAAGGTAAAATGTGAAACTTGATGGAAAAACGCTACAACCTATATGTCAAATATTTATCTCCGTGACTTACGTGTATAATTAGCCAAGAATGCCTAGCTACTGGCTTTCACCCAGACGATTCGGGTTCAAATCCTGGCCCTGAAAATGTTTTTTGTTTTTAAAATTGACATTTTGATTTGAAAAATAATTATTTTTTGGTAATAGCACGTTTTTATTATTTATACGACACAATATAAAAATGTCTGTATGTCTTTTATAGAATCGTAAACTTTGCATTTGATCATAATATATATTCAGCTGATGCTTTTTTCTTACAATCTAAAATTCATAAATTTTAATTTTATACTTTTTAATCTTTGCCAAACTACATAGTTCAAGAATATTTTTTTATTATTAACTAGCTGACCCGGCAAACTTCGTACCGCTTTAGAACTAAAAAATAATGTTTAAAAGTTAAATAGGTACCTAAAAATTACCAAAAAGCCAAAAAATACTCAAACATATTGCGTATAGTGGAGGGGGTGGGGTGTTAGAGCAACCCCCCTTTTCACTTAGATTGGTCGTACTAACTAAGGAAGCTTTAGGGGATTATGTACAACAACTTTGTTTATTAAGGAAGGTCAATCATAATAACATTACCTATGATATTATCATATTATGATCAAATGCATACCTAGGTTACGATTCTATAAAAGACATACAGACTTTTTTATATTGTGTCGTATAAATAATAAAAACGTGGTATTACCAAAAAATAATTATTTTTCAAATCAAAATGTCAATTTTAAAAACAAAAAGGATTTTCAAGGCCAGGATTTGAACCCGAGCCCTCTGGGTGAAAGCCAGTAGCTAGGCATTCTTGGCTAATTATACACGTAAGTCACGGAGATAAATATTTGACATATAAGTTGTAGCGTTTTTCCATCAAGTTTCATATTTTACCTTTTCTTGGCTAAAATCCCCGGTTTTGGGCCAGCTGACACATCATTTGTTAATAAGTTTTGGAACACCTAACTAAATAAAAAGAAAACAGCCATGCTAAAATGCTCCGGTTAAATTTGACACTACCTCCCTGGCTATTATTTTTCAGTTTGCGTAGCAACAAATTAACTTTTTTTAATTTTCAAAAATCGGCAGTTTGAAGGTTTTTCAATGTTCTAAAAAATTAAATTTTGTAATTTTATTTCAACTATTTAGCTTTTGAATGAGGTGCAAAAAATCGAAAAAATCGAAAAAATCGCGATTTTTGCACTAAATTGTTAATAGTTAAAAAACGGACGCGAACTATAGGCAGGAAACAGGTAGGTTTTCTTCCTGGTCTACAATAACTAAAAAAGTAGTCAGCTTTCTGGATCTTTAAGTGTCCCAAACATGGTCTATTTCTAGCTTATTACCCTGGAGTAATAAGTTAGAGCATGGGTTCCCAAACTTTTTTGTACCACGCCCCCTTTTGTTGAAATGAAAGTTTGTTGCCCCCCCCCCTTTACAATAAATTGTATGCGTCTAAATAGGAACAAAACAAAAACAAATAATTATTAGCTTGAAAGCAAAACATTTATTTATTCTGCCATAAGATACAACAATATCAGTTTGAATAAAATACAAACATTATTAATAAAAGAAAAATATATTAGGATAGTTAGTGAGATGGATGTGCTTGCATTTTATTTACTAGTATGCCTATTCGTGGCTGAGTTTTAGTAAGTGCACAGCACAACAAGTCACTAGCAACATCAAGTTTATTCCGATACTTTGTTTTAATTGCCACAAATGTTAAAAAAAGGCAAATATAAATGAAGAGCTTCCCGTGATACACTAAGATACACTTTGAAATAGTTTAACCAAAATCAAGGTTTGTCCATTATAACAAAGTATTTGGCAGAGGAATCATGCAAAAAATCATTTGGATTTATTTGCAAAGCATCTTCTTGAAGTGATTCAGGCAGGGAGCCTATGTTGACATGGAATGGATCAGTTGAAATTCTGTAAATAAAATTGTCACAAGTGTTTGGGAAGTATTTCTGGAACTCTTTAATTATGCTCTCCAAATGGTTTGATATTTGGATTTTCAAACTTGATCCTTCATAAATGTCCTTGAAGCGTGTTTCTTCTGAAACTGGCTCTACTGTAGAGAAATTTGAATAATTTCAGGAGTTTGCTGATATTTTACACCTCCAAAGTTGAGTAACTAAGCCTCCATCACAATGAGTAACTACTATATTTGAATCTCCACCCTGCAGTTCTAGGCTGTTCAACGAGTCAAAGATGTCTGACAAATAAGCCAATATTACCTGGGTACAATGTTTTTGAAGGCCATGTTTAGCTCATTTTGCTTCTGATGTTCCAAGGTGATTACTTCATCTCAAAGGTCAAATAATCTTGCCAACATGTTTCCTTTTGAGAGCCATCGTACTTCTGTGTGAAGTAGCAGTATTTTGTGATCACTTACAACGCACTGTTTTTTTATGTACTTCACTACTTTAATACACAACTTTAAGACAGCCATAAGTTCATTTGGAAGGGTTTTTGCTGCCAAGGCTTGTCGATGTATAAAACAATGTATTGCAAATAGCCTGAGCGAAAACCAAGCATTGAAGGTGCGCCATCTGTACATAAACTGATCAGTTTTTGCCAAGAGAGTTCATGTTTGTCAAAAAACTCTCACACTGCTTTCATAACATTAATAGCTTTTGTCGTGGTCTCCAGTCGCGCAACTCTGTAGAAAAGAGTTGCTCGTCTTTCATTCTTTCGTTTTGAACATACCGAACATAAACAATTAACTGATAACATTGTGCTATGTCAGTACTCTCGTCTAGCTGAATAGCAAAAAATGGCGATTATTTTACTGCATCAACTACCTGGTTTTGTATGTCTTCGGTCATAATATCATCAATGCGGCGTTTCACAGTATTGTCAAAAAGAGGTATTTGAGATAACTTTTGCTTACTCTGCGTTACCAGACACAGTTTAACAAGCGGTTAATTTTGAATTTTAGAAAAATACCTAAATTTAATTTAATGTTAAACTTGTGTCGCGCCCTGTGATGGTACACGACAACCCTCACGGAATTTTCCTAATTTATTTGTTATAAGAATAAGGTCAATATTATAGTTGCAATTTGTATAATTTATTACGATAGTAGCAAAGTTCAAAGTATTCAACTCATTCGCAAGACTGCAAACACAGCACACGTCATTATTGAAATACGTATAGCATAACCATATATGGTAATACATATGGGCATTGTTTTTAATATAATAAGATATAAGTGGGAAGGTCGAGTACCTGAGACATTCATTGTTGTATCAGTGTGTTCGCTGAACTCTGCTGGCGCGTGGTCAGGGGATATAGTTACCGAGATATGGGTCACCTTGACCTATCCTAACTATAATGTCGGTCGACGTAGTTGTAACTGTACCTTTAACCTTGTAAGAATAAAGATATGTAGAAAGTTTAAGTTTGTTTGTTCGGGAGTGTCTTCGTCCAGCAACCCCCAACATCACATGGCGACCCGTGCCTTAAGTTAAAGAATGGAGTTTTCTGGTTCGCATATAGATTGAGGTATGCAGCTCTACACGTAAGATGGGAAACAACCAGAATAAAGAAAAAGAGGAACAGATCTTCATAAACCAAGCAGGCAACAGCGGAGGTGTGACAGCTGAAACCGGCGAAAACGAGAAGCTATCAATCCCGGGAGTTTTGGGAATTGTATCGTTCAGCCTGGCCATAATCATCGTCGGATGGCTACTGTATCGACGATGGAAGAAGCAGCTTCGACGCCACATCCGACAGGAAGTATCTAAATCAATGGAGATGCTGAGGTTAGACGCCCAGAATCCAGGACCAAATGCATAGACACATGAACCCATATTCGTGAGTAATTTTTCTTTTTAATACAATACAGTTTAACTGCTTATGAAGTAAGTTTGATGACTATTTTTTTTATTTTCATATTGAAATTTTGATTTTTTTTTTATTATATAATTACTCACTTACTTATTTACTGACACTTTAAATATTGACGGTTATCCAATATTATTGATCCTTTTATTTTACTTACATTTATGTTTTATTATATTATTTTATATGTTACATTTTGTTATATTTGATAAACTTAACGGCAATGATAAGCTTTACGAAGTAATTGAGACTTCGAGACACTAGGCCATATACTATTGAGTAACGTAGTCAGGCCAAGCCGAATTTATGTTCGAGGAAAGATTTCAACGTATTCTGGAAGATATAACTATATTAAATAGGAATCTCACAAAAGACACTATAGAACGAAGGAAAAATAAGCTAATCACAGATAAATGGGTGGAAAAACTCAGGACTATCACGGAACAGTTTAGGACGGTGCATAAAATATACAAAGGTGACAGCTGTAAGGCAGCAGAAGACAAATTCATTGCAGATATTATTGCAAAAATTGGAGAAAAGATCGGAAAAGTCCAAACAGAACTACGGAAAAGACAAGTTGAACATAACAACGACAAGATGGGAGAGAAATTCGAACTGAAAACAGCAGGGAACCTGATCCCTCACATAGGAAACACCGAAGAATCAATTAGAGCATTCATAGACGCAATTGAACTGTACGATGAATTTTTAGATGATGAAGGAAAACCGCAACTAACAAAGTACCTGTTGAAGGTGAAACTAACGCAAGCAGCAAAATTACGACTGAAGACCACTTACAACTCAAACGCGGCACTAATAACCGATATTAAAGAAAAGTTTCTAGTAAAACAATCTATCCCTGTTCTGTCAGCGGAGATCAACTCAGCGAAACAAGAGAATAGGTCAATAGAAAAATTTGGAAGAAGTTTAGAGGAGCTCATGGCTAAATTAACAATAGCACAAGCAGAGGGAAACAGAGATGCAGAAGAAGTGCTGGCCAAAGTAAACGAAAAAATTGCAATAAGCGTGTTTACTAACGGTTTAAAAAATGACAAGATAAAGACAATTTTGAAAGCCAAGAACTTTAGCACTTTAGCGGAAGCGATAACAAGCGCAAAGAACGAAGAATCGCTAACTCGAACGGAAACTGCAGGAATGTACCACATGAATAAAACATATAGAGGCGGAAGAAGAAATACAACAAACGGATACAAAAATAGTTTTGACAGGAGAAAAGAAGGTAACAAGACATATAATAATAGAAATACAAATGGAAACGAAGTAAGACAATATCATAACAGAGGTAGGTCTCAAAGAAACAGAGGAGCAGGACATGGTCATCGAGGGAGAAATAATAATTGGTCGCAAGGTAGAAACCCCAGCAACAGAAATTCACCAGGAGCATATTTCGCAACAGAGGAGCAGCCCCGCCAAGAGCAACCACACACAAGCACAATACAAGAAGTAGATTTTTTTCGTGGCCCATCAAATGGAGGCAGATAATTCCACAGCAAGTGGATTAAATTATATTAATGTTTATTACAGAGGAAAACGCAAAAAACTATTAATTGACACTGGCGCAACAGTCAGCGTTTTATTTGAAGAATGTTTAGATAAAAACTACACCGACATAAACAAAACCCGACGTATTAGCTTGCGAGGTGTTACCGGAAAAACTATATATACAAGGGGAACCTTATTGTGTGACCTTGAAATATTAGATAACTCAGAGAAGATAACGTTGACACAGGAATTTGCAGTTATGAAGAGTTTCACAAATAAAGTCGATGGGGTTATTGGTAGCGATTTTTTATACCAATATTTTGCTACAATAGATTACGAATCCTTAAAATTATCGTTACATGTAGAAGGAATGAGAAGAGATTTTAAAATGCTATCTATGGGAGAAATTCATACGATAATAATACCTAGGAGATGTGAAAAATTATTTTTTTTCGAGATCGGGACACACTACGGAGATTTTGTAACTATACCACAGGAGATAGCGGAAGGAATTTTCTCGGCAGGAACAGTCTCAAAACCAGTCGACGGAAAAATACCAATAAGGATATTAAATATCAATGATAGAGAAATAATTGTTAAGAATTTTAGACCGAAGGTCGAAAGATTAGACAAGTTCGACGTTTTCCACATGGGAGAATCAAAACAATCGGTGAGTCGTGCCGAAAGACTTTTGAATATAATAAACACAAAAAATTTATCGCTAGAGGAAAAAAGAGCAATAGAAAAAATATGTGTAAAATATTCCGATGTGTTTTTCTTAGAAAACGATCCATGCACAACGACGGACGTATACAAAGCAAAAATAAAATTGCAAAAAGGAGTATCACCTGCTTATACAAAACCGTATAGATTACCACACGGACAAAAAACGGAAATAAATAGACAAGTAGACAAAATGTTAAAAGACGGGATTATTGAAAATGCAATATCAGAATTCTCATCTCCACTACTTATAGTGCCAAAGAAAAACGATGAAAATGGAAACAAGAAATGGAGAGTTGTGATAGATTACAGACAACTAAACAACAAAATTGAGAATGACAGATTTCCATTACCATGCATAGAAGAAATCCTAGACGCTTTATCAGGAGCAACATATTTTTCACATTTAGATTTATACCAAGGATATTACCAAATAGAACTCGATTCTAAGTCCAGACCGTACACAGCATTCGCAACCGATAGAGGTCAATATCAAATGACACGACTTCCGATGGGGTTAAAGACAAGCCCAGGATGTTTCTCACGAGCCATGACTATGGCAATGTCAGGTTTAAATTATGAAAACATGTTTATATATCTTGATGATTTGATAGTCTTTGGCAACAGTCTACAACAGCATAATCAGAATTTAGTGAAGGTATTAGAGAGACTAAGGAAAGTAAATCTGAAATTAAATCCAATTAAATGCGAGTTTATGAAAAAAGAACTATTATATTTAGGACACAAGATTTCGAATAAAGGTGTAGCACCAGATCCGGAAAAGATCACCGCATTGGAACAATATCCAATACCACAAAATGCAAAAGAAGCAAAAAGATTCGTAGCCTTTGCAAATTATTACAGAAAACATATCAATCATTTTGCAGAAATAGCCGCACCTCTAAATAGACTATCAAGGAAAAATGTAAAATTTGAGTGGACAACAGAATGCCAAAAAGCTTTTGAAAGCCTCAAGACGTCATTATCAAACCCCCCCGTAATGGAATTCCCAGATTTATCGGAGGAGAACACGTTTATTCTACGGACAGATGCATCTGGCATCGCACTAGGAGCAACTTTGTCAAACGGGAATGACAAACCGGTAGCATATGCCAGTAGAACACTTAATAAAGCGGAAATGAATTATCCTACGATAGAAAAAGAATTACTGGCAATAGTATGGAGCATTGCTAAATGGAGACATTACCTTCTACAGAAAGAATTTATTATTTTGACAGACCACCGACCATTGGTGTACCTATTTGGTATGACAAACCCTTCCAGCAGATTAACCAAATTTAGATGGAAGTTAGAAGAATACGACTTTACAATTAAATACGTGAAAGGAGCTGAAAATGTAACAGCTGACGCCTTATCACGAATAGAAGTTACATCAGAAGAACTAAAGCAACTAAATAAGGACTCAGAGAAAAGTATATTAGTGATGACGAGAGCACAAACGAAAAAGCAGGAGGAAATCACCGATTCGAAGAACGAATGGACTGATCAACCAGACGTAGTCGAATTGTTGAAATTCCCGAAAAGTGCGGTAGAGGTAAAACTGATAGACAAGGACGATTGCAAAACAATGAAGCTAGATTCGGCTGAAGAAAATACAAATAGTAGTATATTGTACAATGAAGAAGACGATATTATTTATCTGATTCGAGATTTTCGATCAACGTCTGCACTACGAGCGTCGTTGAGAAACTCGACATATCAAGAACCTCGATCAACGTCTGCGCTACGAGCATCGTTGAGAGCCTTGATTCAAATGTGCGCACAAAAGAATATAAAGGAACTAGTACTAGTAAAGAATAATAAGAATCAGCCAATTATTGAAGAGATAAGAAAGGATCCTAAAATATTTAAAGAAAGAGATATCAAAATATGTATAGTACAAGACAAACAGAATATAGCAGATGAAAAATTAAGAAGAATTATAATTAATGATTTTCACATGTTACCAACAGGAGGGCATGCCGGAATAAATAGAATGTACAAAAATATAAGGAAATATTATTTTTGGAATAGTTTACGAAAAGATATCGAGGAATTTGTGAAGAGATGCGACGATTGTCAAAGACATAAGCATTCTATCATAACCAAACAACCTCTAACTATCACATCGACTGCCACCTGCGCATTCGACACAATATTTATAGATCTAGTAGGACCATTTGAGATGGATGACAGTGGGAATAGATATATATTGACACTGCAATGTGAGCTAAGTAAATACATAGAAGGATATGTAATAAAGAACAAAGAAGCCGAAACAGTAGCCAAGGCATTGGTAGAAAATTTTATTCTGAGGTATGGAGTACCCAGAAAAATAGTCACAGACCAAGGCTCAGAGTTTATGGCAAGAACATTTAAGGAAACATGCTCATTATTGCAAATAGAGAAACTAAACTCAACAGCATATCACCACGAAACAATAGGAGCTTTAGAAAATACTCACAAACATTTAAATGCGTACCTTAGGATACAACTATCAAAATTCCCTACAAATTGGAGTACATGGGTGCAATATTTCTGTTTTTCGTATAACATTTCAGTACACTCAGCAACGGGTTATACTCCGTTCGAATTAGTGTTCGGAAAAATATGTAGACTGCCGACAAATGTTCAAAACGAAATAGAACCCCTGTATAATTTTGACGACTATCCCATGGAACTGAAATACAGACTACAAGTAGCCGCAAAGGAGGCCAGAGAAACACTAACACATACAAAACACAGCAAAAAAAAAATATATGATGCCAAAACGAGTAAAATAACTTATAAACCAGGAGATAAGGTATTAATAAAAAAGGAGCCAAACACAAAACTTAACTGTTTGTTTTCGGGTCCATATACCGTAATTAAAGATGAAACGCCTAACGTAATTATTGAGAAAAAGGGTAAACAAGTAGTCATACATAAGAATAACGTTAAGCTGTATAATATATAAAAAGAATAAGTACTGAAAAGTGTTATAGTGTAAAAGTGTAATAATAGTCCACCATAAGACTTTTACTAGTACTTAAGGTTCAGTGTAAATATTTATATATCTCATTTTTTTTCTTTTCTCATTTTCTTTAATATGTTTGTTTAATTTTCTTATAAAGGAGAGACGTCAGTCAGCATAAATAATATAAAATAGAGATGAAAGGAAATTGTTACTGAAATTCCCTTTCATCTTTTCCCCGCCCAGAGAGATGTGATGGTACACGACAACCCTCACGGAATTTTCCTAATTTATTTGTTATAAGAATAAGGTCAATATTATAGTTGCAATTTGTATAATTTATTACGATAGTAGCAAAGTTCAAAGTATTCAACTCATTCGCAAGACTGCAAACACAGCACACGTCATTATTGAAATACGTATAGCATAACCATATATGGTAATACATATGGGCATTGTTTTTAATATAATAAGATATAAGTGGGAAGGTCGAGTACCTGAGACATTCATTGTTGTATCAGTGTGTTCGCTGAACTCTGCTGGCGCGTGGTCAGGGGATATAGTTACCGAGATATGGGTCACCTTGACCTATCCTAACTATAATGTCGGTCGACGTAGTTGTAACTGTACCTTTAACCTTGTAAGAATAAAGATATGTAGAAAGTTTAAGTTTGTTTGTTCGGGAGTGTCTTCGTCCAGCAACCCCCAACATCACAGCCCCCCCTGATATGTCCTCATGCCCCCCAGGGGGGGCGCGCCCCCCCAGTTTGGGAACCCCTGAGTTACAGTCACTTGAAATGCCGTGTTACAGAAGGATGCTTAGAATAGCATGGACACAGAATAAAACGAACACGGAAGTATTGCGAGAAATGGGTAAATAATATGAAATAATCAACACAATAAAAATAAAAAAGTTACAATACAATACAATGGAAGTCGTAAGAATCAATGGAGATAAATACCGATATGATATTCCATCTGATTAGATAACTCTTCCACCAATCAGTAAACAGAAGACTTGAAGACTATGGCCAGAATACCTAAGAAATTTACAGTGAATATATTCGATGAACAGTGCACCTACAGTGAAACTCTTCGATAATCCATTAGAAAAAATAAAACAATTTTTTTTTTTTTATATTATTTATACATATGACCTGGCCTCTAGTAACTAATCCAGGTCGTTTTTTCCTGATGGGATTACAGATATTTTTTTTTTATATTTTTACATTTTTTACTCAACTATTAAATCTATTTTTACAATAACAATTTGCCATAATCTATTAATTACGTATAACAAACAAATTTAAATAAACAATTTATATTTTTGGTACTATCAACTCCCTTATTAACATAATCAAAGAGCGCAAACTAGAATATCTTGGCCATGTTATGAGGAATGAACAGAGATATGGCTTGTTGCAACTCATTCTTCAAGGCAAGGTATTTGGAAAGAGAGGACCAGGGAGAAGAAGAATATCGTGGCTTCAAAACCTGAGAAAGTGGTTTAATACATCGACAACCGGACTATTCAGAATAGCAGCAAGCAAAGTTAGGATAGCCATGCTGGTCGCCAACATCCGGAACGGATAGGCACCTTAAGAAGAAAAATCAACTCCCTTCTAAGTTATAAAGACAGTCCCTCTATTTTCAGAAGAGAGTTGGTAGTTTTTTTTTTATGAATTATGTATTGAATTATTATTTTTATCTATTTATTTTATATTGAATTATTATTATTATAATTGTAAATATCTATTTTTGAATTTATATTTTATTTTATTTATTTTAACTTTATCTTACTCAACTTCATCAGGGTTGGATTATTGGTTGTCTTCTTCTATTATTATAGATTTCTTGTTGTTTTTTAGATATTATTTGTGTGAGATTGTTTAATATTTCAAAATATTCTTCATTTTGTAATATATCTCTTATTTCAATTCTTTCTAATCTTCTTCTCATTTCTCTATGTTCTTCATTTTCTATAGTATTTTCACAATGTAACACTATATGTTCTGGTGTACCTAGTTCTCCACATTCACAATATGCATAATCTTTTAAGTTAAATCTTTCCAAATATGTTGGGTACGGTCCATTTCCTGTTAAAAAGTGTATTAAACCTTGTTTTGGATTAAAATAATTTGGAATGTTTTCTAATATTGGTATAAAATTGTATAAACGTCTAGATTTTGTTGAATTTTCCCATTCATTTTGTCTTTTTCTATTTATTATTTCTTTTAATTCTCTTTTATTTCTTATATCTAATCCTATTATTTGTATTATTTTTTCATATTTTTCTTTTTTTAGCCAATAATTACATGCTCTTTTTTGTGTTTCTAAATGCATTGGCATTACTCCAGTTAAAACTGTGAGTGCCTGTGTTGCAGTTGTTCCAAATGCTCCCGTCATTCTTACAAGAAATCCTCTCTGAGCTCTATTTAATTTTTCTGCGTTTTTTTTATTTATTAATCTATGTGCCCATACACTTGAACCGTACCCTACAATTGATGCAAGTATTGTACTTAGGTATATTCTCATCTGTCGGAACGAAATTCTATATTCCTTCTGTGCTAGACTAGCAATGCTATGCATAATCTTTGTTGCCTTTTCATATTAATAAAACAATACAATTCTTTCGCTATGTACCTACTCAAAGTAAAGACTCAAATTTATAAAAGAATTTCAATGCCCAGTCCCCACAGACTGACAAGAGCGGATACGAAAATCATGCCATGAAGTGTAATTAATTGTTAATCAACATCATCGTTAAGATTTAAACGAATACAAATTAAATACCAAGCGAATATAGGGTGAGGCAGATAAAGGGTCTATTAGAAATATCTCGAGAACTAAAGGTAAGATAACCGTGAAAATTGGAATACAGGGGTTTTGAGGTATGAACTATTTAATGAAAATATTTTGGTTTTTTTCTACTTCCGGTTATACCGGAAGTTGATTGTAACTTCGTTTTTTAAATTGGACAACCTGTATATCTTTACATTTTTGAATTCTACTCGATGTCTTCTTTCTTAAAATATGAGGTTTTGTAATATTATACAGGGTAGTTTAAAAGATAATTACGGTTTTTTATAAATTTTGTAGCCAACTTCACACCCTGTAGAATTGTACTTATTTGATATCAAAAACTCCATTCATGTTCAAGTGATTTTTAATATAGTCTATTATTATTAAAAATTATTAATATACGCTCTGAGCTTCGCTGCGCTGGTGGCGCTCCTAGCGGATTACTAATTCAACTTTCACCGGTAATTTTTAAATTTATTATTTAATTGTTATCGCTTAACATTTACAACGCAAAAAATTAATTAAATTGTAATCGATTATTTTAAGATTTTGCTAATCATTTTGACGTTCTATTGATAAAATATGAATTTCTTACTTCGGATACTTTCACAATTATCGTGTAGATGGCGCTAAGATTTTTAGATTAAATTATAATTACATATTACGGAACATTAAAAAAACTAAAATTCAGTATTTAAAACGTAAGTATATTTAAGGTAAAAATATATACCACATCTTTGACCAACTAATATTTTTTATAATTAATGTTTTTAATTTTAATTTTAAATTAATCACTTTGACATTTATGTCAAATTTCCGGTAAACGTTTACAGACTTGCCACTACTGGCGCTCGCAAATTTGTAAATATCCCATCTATGTACGAGCTCACAGCGTATAGTGAAATGTTTAATTTTAGTATACAGGGTTGTCGAAACTCGGAATGAGTATTTTCCGAGTTTTGTTAAATGGAACATCCTGTATTTTAGTATTGTAATGAAATGATATTTTACAGTACTTTTTAAGCCAAACATTAATTGCAACAAAAATTACGTGAACTTTTCTTAGGTTTTCTGTGAAAATATTCAATCATAAATAATTTTTTGAAAATAAATACATGTTAATCTAGAATGATCCTTAATTTATTAATATTGGATGAGATTCCAAAATGCCTAGGTTGTTAAGATTTTTGGTGCATATAATATTAATAAAAACAAACCATATTCTACCTAGTTGGCTGTGGCTTTGACACTAAACTTAATTAAACATTAGACATTGCATTTTTTATAGTTCCAGTTGCTTTGTTATCATTAATTACTAATATAAATTTTTGTAATGGGGAACTGATTAGTAAAGTTTTTGTTCTAGGAGAGTCTAACAAAAATGTACTACTAGCAATAAGAATTTATCATCTGCAACTCCCTGATAGACGACAACCAAGAAGAGTAGTAAACTTTTCAAAGTTTACTAGAATAGTTTCGACGTACAAAGACACTAGTATGTACTAGTTGTTAGACACTTAGATTACGAGAACGTTCATACTAAAATATGCAGATTCTCAGTGACACTAACATTTAATTCATTTTAATCATTTACAGTAGTTTTTGTTCGATCAGATTTCTCGTAATCTAAATGTAAAGTTCTTTGAAACCGCTTTAGTGAATTTTGACAAGTTTCTCTTTTTGGTTGTCATCTATCATGGAATTGCTGATGATAAATTCGTATTGCTAGTAGTACATTTTTATTTGTTATACTCTCTTAGAACAAAAGACATCTGAATCAGTTCCTCATTAGAAAAATGCATATTAGTAATGGTATAGCAACTGGAACTTCAAAAATATTAGAATGTTTAAGCAACTCAAATGTTTAAGCATATTTAGTGTCAAGTCATAGCCAGCTAGATAGAATATTGTATGTTTTTATTAATATTAAACACACCAACAATCTTAACTACGTAGGTATTTTGATATACCGATTGAGCAATTTTTCATGGTTGGTATGGGCCTTTAATGAGAGCGACAAAGATACATGTATTTATTATACATTTAAAACGGTCTAGAAGATATACGCCGGCAAAGCGTGGTAGCGCCAACAACCCACCTCGTGTCGTAGGTAGGGCTAGATTTAAAAAAGAAAATAACAAAGTAGAAAAAATTATAATATTTACCTCTTTGTAAACGAATATAATAGACAAATTATTTAAAAGAAAAAAACTTAAGTAAACAAATATTGTTTTCATCCATTTTAAAAAAATGTGAAAACGTTGAAATATAATTCAACCTTTTTCACCCACTTTTTTTAAAATTGGTGAAAACAATATTTTTTTACTTAAGTTTTTTTCTTTTAAATAATTTGTTTATTATATTCGTTTACAAAAAGTTAAATATTATAATTTTTTCTACTTTGTTATTTTCTTTTTTAAATCTACTTTGGCAACGCTGTGCTGAGAAAGCCCTACCTACGACACGAAGTGGGTTGTGTTGGCGCTACCTCGCTTTGCCGGCGTATATCTTCTAGACCGTTTTAAATGTATAATAAATACATGTCTCTTTGTCGCTCTCATTAAAGGCCCATACCAACCATGAGAAATTGATCAATAGGTATATCTACCAGTATTAATAAATTAAGGGTCACTCGAAATTAATATGTGTTCATTTTCGAAATGTGTCCCATTAAAAAAAAACGAAGTTACAATCAACTTTCGGTATAACCGGAAGTAGCAAAGAGACCAAAATATTTTCATTAAATAGTTAATACCTCAAAACACCTGTATTCCAATTTTCATGATTCGCTTACCTTTAGTGCTCGAGATATTTCTAATAGGCCCTTTATCTGCCTCACCCTGTATATCTGCCGGCCATCGTAAAAACGAATAGGCAATACAGATAACATAACATACTTAAAATATTCACACAAACAATTTTATCTCTTTAAATATTATAATAGAAATTAATGTTTGAGTCACAGAAAAGAAATTTCAAGTTGTGTAATGTTGTTACAATGTTTGTTTAACGTGAGAAGGTTTTTTTTAGGTTTAGTGAATGAGTTTCTATACTAAATTTACAATCAAGATGCAGTAGAAATAAACAAACCAAGACAAGTTAAATAATTAATAATTAAACTAATAAAAGACTTTGCTGCTCTTAAAAGGATCATCACTGACACAAGTCTGCATAATTTATTGTAATGAATTATCAAAAATTAAGTTGTAAACAGTTGATAATATTTCTAGTGATGCTGCAAATCATAATAATTCTATCAACCGAGTACTTTTCAACCATTCTTTGTAAATATTGTTAGTATTAAGTCGTTCGTGTACCTTATACAGTATATTTAACAATTTATAGATAATTTCCGATGTCATTTTGCATTTAGCTGCGCTTTGTATTTCTGACCCCTAGTATTTTTTATAGATGCTTGGACACTCGAAACCTTCCCGAGGTAATCGTGAATACAAACAGAAGTACACAATATTGCAATGATAGCGTTAGTGGCGTTAAAAATAATCCCGAATACTCCGCCATGTCTTCGGACTGTTGTAATAATAGGGATTTTTGTAACGATAAGGTGTTATCCTTTATACCAGGTTAGATTTGTTCAGTTCAGGAATGGGGGATAAACGATTCAATGTTATTTATATGTTAACTGGTCCATTTTCAAATGTTTCAAATTGCATTGCGAGAAATATAATGCATGCTGTCTCAGTAATAGTGAACTACTACGGTCGTAATATACACATGAATGGGTTGAGATTATTATCCTTTTGAAACGTCCCAATAATAACACGTAGATCCATAAGATACACTTTATTTAATTATTCCTTTACAGATTTTGGCAATAAGAGTTGATTTTTTTCTATAGCAGCGAAAAAGTTAGGGTTTACACAAGTTTACACAAGCGATTATCTGCAGTGTAAGATTCACCGACCCATCAGAAGCGGTGGGTGCCAATGTGTAACATTCGAACTACCACAGAAAGTTGGATCGTCGAATGTTAAACATTGGCCCCACGTTGGGCGCCAATGTGTATCAGTTACAAAGTTTCAGCTTGTGGGTATAAAATCGACCTTTTTCGATAAAAGCTACTCGTCTATAATGTCGCACATCCCGTTCTAAACCGTAACAACTCAAAATGTTAAAAATTTTAAGTTAGTTAGTATACATTTAATTTTTGTATCAATATTTTACCTGTTACAACTGGGGCGCACTGGCACACAGAGAGAGAGAGAGAGGACCAAAGTCATAGATGTCATAGAAAAAATTGCGCAAGCTAAATGGAGATGGGCTGGACATGTAGCACCATTAAATGATAATAGGTGGACCAAAAGACTCATAGAATGGAGACCTAGAGAAGATAAAAGACACCGAGGTAGACCACCAAAGAAATTGATGGATGCCTTGGTAAAAACAGTGGGAAATTGGATACAAAAGGCACAAGATAGAGAACAATGGAGGAATATGGAGGAGACATATCCAAGAGGATGCGAGAGGTTGAGGAATGATGATGATGATGAAGATGATGATGATGATGACAACTGAAGCTATAGGAAAAATATTTGTTAAAAGAAAATAACTAAAAAACTAATAATAATCCATTTAAATACATTGCGTGCCACGTCGCTCATATATGAGAGACACAGATGTTCTGCCAGGGGCCACGTCGCTCATTTTTGATATACACGTACGACTGATTTTCATGGCCGTGGATAAGCCGTGGCTCCCGAGAGTATTTTACCCTAGTATTGTCCCCCGGCCGGGACCCCGGCGCATATTGAACCTAAGCGAGTCACAACCTGCGCCGGTGGGACGGGTGACCTGTGCAGTTATTTTTCTAGCGTGGCGCATATTGATCACAAGCTAACCCGACCGTCGGCTGTCGCAGTAACGAATAGAGACGGGCAAAATAAGTGCAAACGTGTAACGGTTACTATTGATACCGGTTCTCAGTGGTACTGAGTACAAATACTGATTACAAAATACTGATGTATCTGATCCTTGTACTGAATTGAGTAGGCAACTAAAAAACGGTAGTTCCGTACATGTAACTAGTAACGTTTTAAAAATATCTTACACGTCCCTAGTAGTCGTAGCGGTATGACTTTCGAAAACATCGAATTTGATCATAAGCGGGGTGCATAAAAAGATATCTTACACTGAGTATTATATTTCTACATACCTTTATAATAACAAGCATAAGTTAAACACTGCATTGATTGTGATTGCAAAAACGGTTCGCATGTTTTAAATAAGATTTTTGCTGATTATGTTTTTGCTAAAATATTAAATTACACAAAAAATACAATTCACAACCATCATTTAATTTTTAACGATAAACAAAAGTCTAATAAATATATGATGACAAGTTTAAAATTGATCGACTTTGTCGATAACAGTGTCATTAATAGATATTTTTTACCATGAATCATTTTCCAATGATTGTGTGGATTTAGAAATACATACTAACCAATTTTTTGATCTATATAAAGGGGATTATAATTATGACACATTATGGTACTCCTTATTTTTCAAATCAAAGTTTTCACATTTTTTTCAAAATTGGGTGAAAACAATAATATGCTCTTGTAAACGCATAACTTTGATTTATTGGCAAAAGCCACACTAACTACAGAGCCGTGCGGTACATCTTTTCAATATGATGCAAGTCTTCGAAATGCCGCCTCTTAAGTATTACAGAAACTTAACTTTTATTTTTATTAAATGAACCTACACAAAATGAAGGACACCTTTTATTTTAAAAGCAAAACATACTTTATAGACCTGGATCTGGCAAACTGAAAATTTGTTAGTAGCTTAACGGTGTCTATTCGGACAAACTTTGATGTACAGGAACACTGGAACAGGGGAAGGTTTAATAGTGGAACAGTTTAAAAATTTGGAACGTCACATTACGAAAACGTCCCATGTATTTTGTCGGACAGAACAACCAATCGATTTGTTACCCTATCATTAAACTCTCATTCAAAAATCAGACTGCTATTACTAACCAACATGATTCCTGTTATTTGACATGTTCTTCCTGTTTCACTCATTAAAATGCCCAGTTAGTGATAAACACCAGTCTAATTTTTCCGTGAGAGTTTAATGAAATGGTAACAAATCAATTGGAAGTTCTGTCCGACAAAATATATGGAACGTTTTTGTAGTCTGACGTTCCAAATTTTTAACCTGTTCCACAATTAAAACTTCCCCTGTTTCAGTGTTCCCGTACATCAAAGATTGTCTGACGAGACACCGTTAAGCTGTTAAGAAATTTTCAGCTTGCTATTAATCAACTTTTTGTTGGTACGCGGGATCCAGGCCTAGAAATACAATGTCACAAATGATGGCGTAATCCTTTTTCTATAGGTATAAAAACTTTGTAAATATCATTCATTTCTTAAATCTACACAACATTATCATTAAAAACCGTTAAGCATATCTGTGAATATCACACAACCGTCAAATAAAATGTGTCATCATACCGGGCTTGTTCATGCTTAAAAATAAAATATGTAGACAAGATATAAATATATGTAATAGGTAAGCAGTTTTTGCAACGACAATCCAATCACAATCAGTGTTGTTTATAATAATAGTAATTCCGAACGAGTTCTATTAGCTTTTCTACGTCCATCTCGAAAACAAAACCGCAACTGAGAATTGAGTCACGCGTCCCACGACACCAGAAAACTGTACGCCGATGACAAACGTTCGCATGCTAGACCTGGCACTGCATTCACTGATATTAGGATGCGCAGAACTCTCTACGCACCTCGCCGGTGCCAGGTTGTGTTCGCTTAGGCCGATGCCACATTATGCGTTTTGACCGGATGCGGTGAAAACGCATCCGTTTCCAACGCAACCGGACCGACCTGTCACACTATGCGTTTAGTCTGGTGCAGTTTGTAAGCGCGTACCGATGACTCAAAACGCATCCGTTTCCAACGCAACCGGACCGATCTGTCACACTATGCGTTTTCACCGGATGCGGCGGAAACGCATCCGGTCAAAACGCATAATGTGGCATCGGCCTTAGGATCAATTTGAGCCGGCACTAAGGCGTGGCACGCAATGTGTTAATAAAATAATACAGTTATCCTCCAAAAATTTGATTTACGACACTTTTTTCCCGAAATAAACGTTAAAACACATTGGTGTTATATGGTCGCTTTTTGAATTAATATTTTGTTTAATACGTTTTTCACCGGAAACTAGCGCACCTCTTGTCACAACAAGTTCGAATGATACTATTTTTACTGGACCATGAGCTTTGATTTTTAATTGGGACATATCGTTTCGCTCTATCTTTTGAAATATTTTTAAGGTTCATTTAAAAGATTCATTATTGATGCACACTGCATTTGGTAGGTGAGGTGAGATAAACATAAAAATGGATTTCTTTGAGTTAATACACTTTCGAACGGGATGTGCAATGTATAAATGAATAAAAGTTTGAAAAAGTTTATAAGCCCCATCTATGTGACTGACGTATAGTAGTAGTTCACTGAATACGACTCCGCTCACTCGTTGTTATGTTTAATTAATTTGTTTCTCTTTATTATCTAAATCTTATTTTTTTTTTCAGTATTGTAATTATTATTTCTTATTCGCAATTGAGTATTGTTTAGGGAGCCCAAGCGGGGATTTTTGCAGTTACTCGAACGCGTCAGAAAATCACATGAGGAGAAACCTTGTACCCTGTAAATGTACCCCCATTATACAAGGTGTCCCAAAAGTAGCGGAACGGTCGAATATTTCGCGAACTAAACATAGGATCGAAAAACTGAAAAACACGTTTTCAATCATTTTTAAAAGTCTATCCAATGGCATCAAATACGATCCCCCACTCCACCGCTTGGAGGTGGGTTGGGGGGCAACTTTAAAATCTTAAATAGAAACCCCTAGATTTCATTGCAGATTTGGATTGCTTATGTAAAAGTAAGCAACTTTTATTCGAGACATTTTTTCGATTTGTGGATAGATGGCGCTATAATCGGAAAAACCATTTATCGTTATACCATAGGTAAATTATAGAAACGGTCTAATATCTCGAGAAATACACTTCCAAATGAAAAACCTGAAAATACGTGTTTAATATTTTTCAAAAACCTATCGAACTACACTAAATATGACCCTCCACGCCACCCCCTAGAGGTGGGGTAAGGGGTAACTTTAAAATATTAAATAGTAACCTCCATTTTTTATTACAGATTTGGATTAGTCATGAAAAATTAAGCAACATTTATTCGAAACATTTTTTAGAATTGTTGACAGAATCTGTCAACAATCTGTTGGCTGTCGCCATCTGATGGCGCTGTATGTTGCTTAATTTTTCATGACGAATCCAAATCTGCAATAAAAAATGTAGGTTGCTATTGAATATTTTAAAGTTACCTCCACCCCACCTCTAGGGGGTGAGCTGGGGTGAGGGTCATGTTTAGCGTTATTCGATAGGTTTTTGAAAAATATTAAACACATATTTTTTGGTTTTTCATTTGGAAGTGTATTTCTCGAGATATTAGACGGTTTCTATAATTATTTACCTATGGTATCACGATAAATGGTTTTTTCTATCTATCCATAATTCCAAAAAATATTTCGAATAAAAGCTGCTTACTTTGACATGACGAATCCAAATCTGAAATAAAAACTGGGGTCTCCATTTAAGATTTCAAAGTAACCCCTTACCCCACCTCTAGGGGGTGGTAGGGGGGTCGGGTTTGGTGTCATTTGATAGATTTTTGAAAATTATTGAACACATATTTTTCAGTTTTTCGATACGATGTTTATTTCGAGAAATATTCGACCGTTCCGCTACTTTTGGGACACCCTATATATTTTATGTACTCTTAATACAGGGGAATTCGTTAAGGGGGATCCGAAAAAAAATCAATCCTTAGAAAAAGTCCTTAGATTAAGATAAGGTAAGTTAAGTATGTACATACATGCAGAACAGTGTATATTATATTTAAAAAATCTGACGATTTGAGCGGGACGTAAGGAAATGGGCGTGTCACAAAGTTTCACAAAAAAAGCGAATATTTCGTGAAATGAACGTCAGATCGAAAAACTGAAAAATACATGTTCAATATTTTTCAAAAATCTATCGAATGATACCAAACACGACCCCCACGGAGAGTGGTGGTGGGAGGGGGTTAACTTTAAAATTTTAAATAGGAGCTCCTATTTTTTATTGCAGATTTGCATTTCTTACGTAAAGATCAGTAACTTTTATTCGAGACATTTTTTTGAATTATGGATAGATGGCGCTATAATCGGAACAACGATTGGGAAAATGGAAAATTAAATTAAAAAATGGAAAGTCCCCACTATAATGGAATACTTAATTTAACTTTTCTCGGTTTTAGGACCTAATCGTCACGACCCAATAGATCTCTATCACGCTCGAGTAACTGCAAATTTAGCATACTTGCCTCCACTATTATAATTCTCATTAATTACATATTTATATTAAAGTCAATTAGGATGATAAATAAATAAACTAGATACAATACATTTATATTTATCAGACAGACTATATGATTATATTAGTTAAAAAACTGGTCTCGGTGGTGTAAACATAGTTAGTGATAATTATGGGTATCAAATTACCTGATTGTTTTTTGTATTATGTATTACAATAGATGACTTCGTAAATCTGCTTCCCATTTATTATAAGGATAAAGCAAAGCGCGTCTTAACACAGAGTCGACCGAAAGTCTGGAAACACTTAATTATCTCTCAACACACATATAATCTACATAAACACACATTACACAAAATTTGTACACAATATTTAGTATAATACAAAAAACACAAAACAATCAGAATCTGATATCTCGAGGGTACAAAAACACCATCCTCAATTTTTTTTTCAGCTAAAAGCAGGTTATTGCCTATAAGATCGAGGCCAATTAGGTCAACCGTCAATTTAAAAAATCGTAACCTACTAACAACTTGTTGGTTATAAAATTTTCGAAAATTTTTTAAAATATTCTTTTTTTTAAACAATTTCTGGAGTTGAAATCGAACATAAAAAATGAATTAAACGAGCTATTCCAAGTCTAATCAACACACTTTCAATTAATTTTTTTCCTGACCTATTTAGATTTTGTTAAAATTTAGAGTAGGTACTCGTAGTGGATGATTAGGTGAAGAAAAATACAAAACTTAAAAATTTGAAATTGAAAATGGTTATTCATTTTTGACAAAATTTTAAATTTTTATCTCAAATCGTTTCTGAAATAAGTTTTCCAAAAAAATCCAAAACACCGCGATCATACTTTATTGGAATGGATGTAGAAGCTGCCCTAATTGAGCTAGAATGCTGGGAGAGGTGTCATTTTGCAGCATTTCTAAAGCTCTTTATAGTGATATAATATACAGCATGATGTTATGATAAACAAGTTTTTCTCAAACAAAAAAAAAATATGTTTTAATTAAGTTTTTTTCCAAAAAGTACATAATTTAAAATTTTGAAAACATTCCTACAAATACATAGTACTGTGTGGTACTGTTATTAATAACATATAAAAAATTCATCATGGGATGGTGATGGGTTTAACGTAAAAAAAAATTCACACACACATATAGTATGGTGCAACTGAAAGGTATAAATTCGTAATATCGCAATCTGGAGACTTTAAGAAAAAATCGTGAAACAGGTCGATTTTTATTTTTAAATTGTAATTTTTTGGCATATATATCATACTAGTGACGTCATCCATCAGAGCGTGATGACGTAATCGATGATTTTTTAAATGAGACTAGGGGTCGTGTGCTAGCTCATTTGAAAGGTTATTCAATTCTCTATTCAGTAATATAAACAATAATATAATTATTTATACAGGGTGGCAAAAAAAAGTTTTTTTAAATTAAATTAATTGACAGAAAAATAATGTATGTAATTTATTTAATTTAAAATAGATTTCACTATTGCCAGAAAACAGATAAATTACATGCCGATGGCTTAGTGTGAAAACCTCGTATCTCATTTTTTTTTTTCGAAAATGACATTTTGGTGGTATTAGTTTGAAAACCTTGTATCTCACGATTTACAACTGTTAAAAAAATCCAAATAAACTAGACTATTTTCTACAGCCGAAAAAAGAAACCACGTATATCAATTGCTCTCTTGATTTAGTGTGAATACCACGTATATTTCTAACCAAGAATTTGGTACTTAATTTGGAGTGTTTGTGTGAGAGATTCGACTTGCAGAAATGTTTTTTCTGAACAACAAAAGGTAGTCCGGCATATAGAAACATTTTATGAACCTGAAATCAAAATATTTGTATTGTATCGACCTAGTATTTGGAGGTGTGCAATAAGCTATGAAAAATGGAAACCTCGTAAATAATAATACACACAATCTCATTTGAGATGAAAAACACGTATATCAAGATATACGAGGTTATCATAGTTACTTGGGCAAAGGCTCTATATACTGCAAGGATATTTACGTGTCTTTCATAGTTAATATTTGTATTTCCAATTTAATAGCAACATTTAACACTTTTAGCTTTGTGCCAATATCAGATATTTGTCTCAATCTGCTCGAATTAAAAAACGTAACGTAATTTTTGTTTTTAGGTTATATTATGCAGAAAATCAGTTTTTTGCCTCTCCTGTAAAATTGTATTTTAATGAGATACTAGGTTTTCACACTAAGCCATCGATACATTCTTATTTTTTGTCAATTAATTTAATTAAAAAAACTTTTTTTGCCACTTTGTATAAATAATTATTTTATTGTTTATATTACTGAACAGAGAATTAAATAACCTTTCAAATGAGCTAATACACGATCTATAGTCTCATTTTAAAAAGTCATCCATTACGTCATCACGCCCAGATGGATGACGTCACTAGTATAATATGTAAAATATGCTAAAAAATTAAAATTTAAAAATAAAAATCGACCTGTTTCAGGATTTTTCCTTAAAGTCGTCAGCTTGCGACATTTTTTGAATTTATTCCTTTCATTTGCACCATACTGTATGTGTGAAATTTATTTTTTTTATGTTGAACTCATCACCATCCCATGATAAAATTGTTATATGTTATTAGCAACAGTACAATGTATTTGTAGGAATATTATGAACATTTTAAATTATGTACTTTTTGGAAAAAAAATTAATCAAAATATATTTTTTTTGTTTGACACAAACTTGTTTATCATAACATCATGATGTATATTATCACTGTAAAGAGCTTTAAAAATGCTGCAAAATGACACCTATCCCAGCATTTTAGCTCAATTAGGACAGCTTCTACAACTATTCCAATAAAGTATGGTCGCAGAGTTTTGGATTTTTTTGGAAAACTTTACAGAACCATATTTCGAAAACGGCTTGAGATAAAAATTTAAAATTTTGTATTTTTGTTTCCCTTATTAGCCACTGTGAGTATTCCAAATTATAGCCAAATCTGAAGAGGAGTGGAAATTAGGTGTGTTGAGTTGATATGGAATGACCCAAAAATGTAATTTTGTAACGTCTTTGTCGTGTGCAAAGGAATGTATCACATATACCTTTTGAGTTATATACATATACTCAACCAAACTTATATCGAAGCGGTATGTATTTGAAACCAGCAGCTTTTGGAAGCTGTAGGTGTAAGTATTTTAGTTGAAACGATAAGAAGAAGAGTTGCCGTGTCCAAGGACTATATATAACAGGAGAAAGTTACGGGATCCCGAGGTAACCAGGTAGCACAATATTGATCACGTAAATTGGTGTTTTCAACACCAAAAGTGGAAGATTGGAAATTGGAAAAGTGTGCTATTTTCAAACGAAAGTAGGATATGTAAAATCAGATGATTAACGAATTCGTGTACTTAGAGGACGAGGAAGACAAGCAAGGACGGAAACTATGAAACAAGAAAGAAGAACTTTCTATTGGAGTGTAAGTAAAGAGAAGGATATACTCCAACAGAAGTAAGGAAAAAGAGACTTAGATAACTAGTGGGACAAAAATGAAAATAGATGAGATGTAAAGAAGAGAGTGAAGTAATAATATGGGGGGATAATGCTAAGATGAAGAAATAGATGGACTGATTATAGAAGTATGAAGAGACAGAGGCAAACTGAATAGAGTTGGCTAGCAAGAGATGCAAGAGAACAACTTGACACTCAAGTTCATTATTGAATCTCCAACCACAAGTGACACGGAACTTCTCTCTCTCCTTCCAAGAGGAGCACCTCAAACGACCACAGAACATGAATTAAATAAATGTCACGGAACGATTCGACAAGTGTTCCGTAGACGCCGACGTGTGACGTCACGTAAGTAGTCCTTTTCGAGAAAATTAAAGAAATTAATTAAGTTATCAAAAGAAAATAATTATAAAAATAATTAAAGCGCTAAAAATGATATTATAACGGGTGGACCGTTACAACTACCAGATTTGTTCACAAACATAAAATAGGAAGGGTTATGTTCTGGAGAGGAGTTATCATCGGTAAAAAAAATCCTTTCATTTTCATCCAACCAACTTTAATAGCTCGCAGGTATGTTGATTTAGCTCTATAATTTGTAGTTAGGCTCCGGAGAGGTGCAATGAAAGCAAATTAAATTTAGCTTTAATTCGCTTAAAATAATAAGAAATATCAGATGATTCCATATAAGTTTGGTTGTGTGTATTTAAAAATATTACATATTTATTTAAAAATATTAGATGCAAGACAGTAAAACTCAAAATTGAGACTTGCTGATGTTAACTGTTTATAATTTACTTCCTATAAATATAAAAATAAAATTTAGATAAAATATCACATTACAACAACTAGTGAGCATGTTTAGCGAACCCCATTTTCTTAAATAAACTGTCGGGAGAAAAAAAACATAATATGTACAACATTGAAGATATATCAGCATCCCAAACTGTAGTCGGAACGACCCTTGCAGTTTCTAAAATACGTTATATGATGATTTGACTTAAATTATGATATAATTAAAACTATCTGTGCAAAAAATCATAGATTTCACATAAAAATCGTGTACAGGTTTTTGAAGATTCTAAAAGTTCGGTACAAATATGAGGGATATCTGATGACAAATCCTAAAGATGTATTATTGTTCGTCCGCTATAACTTTTCCCATGCGCCACGATTCATTTTCAAACAAATTAAATCAAAACATAAAGTGAAACGTACGCCGATGTGTGTAGTATATAGTATACAGTATACAAAATGTATATACACATCGACGTTCGTTTCACTTTATGTTTTGACTTAATTTGTTTGAAAATGAATCGTGACGCATGGGAAAAGTTATAGCGGACAGACATACAGCTGATGTTGCTTTGCTTTTTAAATAATCGTAAAAGTGAAAAAATCATTTTACCTGTAAGATAGTTTATTGTATTTATACATTTTAGAAAGGCTATTGATTATATTCAAAATAAGATAGCTAAAAGGAACTACAACGTTAACGGGGTTTTATTATTTCATATGGTCAATGGACATTATATATGAAAAAACCGCAGAGTGCTACCATTTAAAGGGGTGCGTTTTTGAGAAATGGGTGAATTAGTCCCTGGGCACAGGTCACATTAGGGTGAGTTCTATGCACTTTTGGTACAAACATACCTACATAAAAATTATTCCTGGTTAAATTTCCTATCTACATATCACTTTTTAAAGTCAATGATACTTTTTTTTACAAAAATATATTCAAAAGAAAAAGCACAAAGAAACCCAAAAGAAAGAAATTTTGTTTTTTGTCCCATAACTTTTGTCCACGAGGATATAGGTATAGACATTTCTTTACAGAAAAAAAAACCTACATATTTCTTCTTTAAAATGTTGTTCAGTAGAGGTAATTAGGATTTATAGTTTTCGAAATATGATTTTTCAAAGTTAGCCACTCACAGCAATTTTGGGCAATTTTCCTTTTTACTTCGCAAATATTGTTCTGTAACTTTTTTCTACGTAACTTTAGGTATATGCAATGGTACACGTAATAGGAATAGAAATCAATTACCTTTAAAATGGTCTACTGTATAACGTTGTACGACTTTTTCTTTTCGAAAGAGATTATGGTTTTTTAAGGTTTTATACTTTTATCGATTTTTTATAATATAATATAAAAATAAAATAATATTATTATATAATATATTATATAATATTATATTATATATAGTATATATAATATATTATATTATATATTATATAATATATTATATATAGTATATATAATATAATATTAATAATATTATTATTTACATTTTTTACGATTATTTTTGAAATTTCTCATTATAACTTTTTTTCTTCTACATTTAGGTATATATTATATCATATAATAAAAAAAGCTTATTTTGTTTACTTTAAAATGGTGTATTACAAAAAATTCTAGGATTATTTTTGAGTAAGATATTATTTTTCAAAATGTAATAAGTACTTGCAACGATTTTTGATTTTAGGATTATTTTTTAAATATCTCATTATAATTTTTTTTTCTTGTACATGAATATACTATATATTGCTCAATAAAAAGGGCTTATTTTATGTTCTTTAATGGTGTATCATCTATATTTAAATAATGGAAACCGAGTGATTCTTTGATATTTTTTTACCTGTATTATTTAAAATTATTTCTTTTACAAAAATTACATAAACATTAGTCTTAGAAAACATCACTTTAGTTAAAATTATTTAAACTTTGACATTTAAAAAATTTTCAAAATAAAAGTCCATCTCTTCGTTAGCATTAGCTTCAATATCTTCCTCTGACACCTCAGTTATCTTAGAGTTCCCACAATTAGTACCCATGCACATGCACCCTTTGCAGAATATTGAACAACTAATTCCTATCTTCCTACAACCGCAGTTTTTTGTACATCCTTTGGTACATTTACATGCTATTTTTTTAAGCAAAGCTTGTGGTGCAGGAGCTTTGACAGTAAATATTACGTATAAAAAATAAGATTCAATCATAACACACAATCACATAAAAAAGTTGTAATGAGAAATTTAAAAAATAATCCTAAAATCAAAAATCGATGCAAGTACTTATTACATTTTGAAAAACCATATCTCATTCAAAAATAATCCTAGAATTTTTTATAATACACCATTTTAAAGTAAACAGAATAAGCTTTCTTTTTTATTATATAATATATACCTAAATGTAAAAAAAAGTTATAATTTGAAATTTAAAAAATAATCGTAAAAAATATAAAAACTCGTTAAAAGTATAAAATCTTGAAAAAGATAACCTCTTTAAAAGAAGTCGTACAACATTATACAGTAGAACATTTTAAAGGTAATTGATTTATATTCCTCTTACATGTACCATTGCATATGCCTAAAGTTGCGTAGAAAAAAGTTACAGAACAATATTTGCGAAATAACAAGGAGAATTGCCCAAAATTGCTGTGAGTGGCAAACTTTGAAAAATCATATTTTGAAAACTGTAAATCCTAATGACCTCTACCAAACATCATTTTAAAGAGAAAATATGTAAGTTTTTTTTCTGTGAAGCAATGTCTATACCTATATCCTCGTGGACAAAAGTTATGGGACAAAAAACAAAATTTCTTTCTTTTGGGTTTCTTTGTGCTTTTTCTTTTGAATATATTTTTGTAAAAAAAGTATCTTTGACTTTAAAAAGTTATATTTAGATAGGAAATTTGACCAGGAACAATTTTTATGTAGACTTGTTTGTACCAAAAGTTCATAGAACTCACCCTAATGTAACGTGTGCCCAGGGACTAATTCACTCATTTCTCAAAAACGCACCCCTTTAAATGGTAGCACTCCGCGGTTTTTTCATATATAGAGATTCATTGACCATATGAAATAATAAAACCCCGTTAACGTTGTAGTTCCTTTCTATAGTACATAATCAATGGCCTATAAGTTGTAGATCTCAAAAAGTTTTTTAATTTAGCACCCAATGCTTGAGCCATTCTGCATCTGAAAATACTTATATAATAAGGGATAACTTTAATGTAATAAACGCGTTTTGGTAAAATTTTGGGTTGTGGGTTAGGCCACTGTTGCTCTGATAGCCTCAAATATGAAACCGCTTATTATTTAACTTATTGTCCTCTCTAAATAAATGGTTTTCAAATAAATTTTGAAACCAATCTTTTTGTACTTCACAAGAAAAATTAATGATTATTACTATATATGGCTACAAATTGGAGCGTGTTGAAAAAAATTGCAATATCTCTGTGATAAGCAGATGCTGGAAAATCAATTAGTTGGTCAGTTAGTTAATCAACAAGTTTGTCTAAAAAAAATATGGGCCTGGATCCCGCGTACCAAAAAAAAGTTTATTAATAGCAAGCTGAAAATTTGTTAATAGCTTAACGTTGTCTAGTCGGACAAACTTTGATGTACGGGAACACTGGAACAGGGGAAGTTTTAATTGTGGAACAGGTTAAAAATTTGGAACGTCAGACTACGAAAACGTTCCATGTATTTTGTTGGACAGAACTTTCAATTGATTTGTTACCCTTTCATTAATCTCTCATGCAAAAATCAGACTGATATGTACCTCCAACATAATTCCTGTCATTTGACATGTTCTACGTGCCGGACTTATTGTAATGCCCAACATATTTTTCGGACAAACATTTTTTCATAGATAATAAAGTTGGCTATTGAATAAACTTAAAAACAACCTGCTAGTTTTCACAATCATAAACTTGTCAGGATGACACGTTCCACAATTAAAATCACGTTCCACAATTAAAACTTCCTCTCTTCCAATGTTCCCATATATCAAAGTTTGTCCGACTAGACACCGTTAAGCCATTGACAAATTTTCAGCTTTGCTATTAATAAACTTTTTTTTGGTACGCGGGATCCATATTATTCAATTCTACTATTATTTTGGAAAAAATATTTACATTGTCTTGATTAATGTATGTTATTTATATAAATATACAGTGATGAGCGCGCTAATAACCGGCAAAATAGCACAAAAGATGGAAAACGCATTAAGTTGTGAGATAAAAAGAAATGAAACTAGTCGAGCTGGGAAATTTAGCGATATTAACCTAAAAATGTACATTATATTGATTGTCTCCCACCTTTAGACCCATCGGGCGAGTTTGGCAACTACCATTGTCACAGTGACAGTTTTAGTTAACATACTCATCTGATACGGGTAAAGGTGGGAAACAATCAATATAATGTAAATGTATAGGTTAATATCGCTAAATTTTCCATCTCGACTAGTTTCATTTCTTTTTATCTCACAACTTAATACTTTTTCCATCTTTTGCGCTATTATGCCGGTTATTATCACGCTCATCACTGTATAATAATATCATATACTCGTATACCTTTTAGAATCTTCAAAAACCTTTTTAAGATTTTTTGAGCTGTTTTTTTTTTCTTCACTGGTCTAACTTAGCTGCAACTCAGCTTGTTGGCCAGTCCACTTCGGCCATTTAGAATACCTTAATAGACAAGATAATTTACTTCAAATCACCATAAAACATTCCCAAGAATATGGCAATTTCAAACTTGGTGATAACCTTGTATTAATAGTTAGTTTGATATGGATCAGTTTTGTGTTTTGTCTGCAGATCGAGTTTTGACAAATTCATATTTTTCAGGGATCATTCAAATTCGGACATTTGCAAAATGACATGTATATTCGTTTAAGGTTGTATTTTGTCGTATATTTCACACTTTGCATGCTTATTAACTCATACAAGCTGCTTATAATTATTTTTCATCTCTTAGGCTCAATGCGCACTTCGTCTTTGCAAGTAGCGTGATAGCTGCGGCGCTGGGCTTGTTTATTTCCCGTCAATACACATTTGTGCGGTTTCCCAGTGCGTCAATACACGCCAGAAATAAACAGCTCTGCTTGATTGCCTGGCACAGACTGCCAAGCCGCCCGACTTGTGCAAGCCGCGTGCACTGGCGTCCTCTCGGCCCACACCGCTTGCAAGTCACTTGCTAGTAGCTTGCTCGCCGGTGCCGCGGCTCCGTTCAAGTGTGCAATGCCTAAAATTACAACACATGTAATGTTGAACCGCCATCGATCGCACGCAGCTTGCTCCCAGCGTGCACGCGACTTGAAAAGACGCCAGTGTGCATCAAGTTCTAAGGAGAAAACCTTTTTGCTTGCTATTAGTCAACCAACAACTTTTGCTTTATTTGTACATTCGCTTTTGCTTGTAGTTTGTTTTTATACTAACATTTTCTGTATTATTTAAAATTAATCATTTTATATTGCAGTTAATAATATATTTATCGAATTTTTTTTCTGTGTTCAATGTTTTAGTTACGGAAAACCCAATAGCTTTTATTCCATCATGATAATGTATAAACAAATCAGCAGATGGTATACAGGGTGTAACAAAAAAGCAGGTCAAAAATTAAATCACATATTCTGGGACCAAAAATAGTTCGGTTGAACCTATGTTCCTTACTTTAGTACAAAAATGTGCACATATAATAAAAAAGTGACAGCCCTTTGAAATTACAAAATAAAAATTGATTCTTTCCCATATATTAAAAACTATTAGAGATTTTTGATTAAAAATGGACATATTATATAGCATTCTTATGGTAGGAAACTCTTTTAAATAAAAATAACAGTGACATTTGTGCACCCCATAAAAAATTTATGGGGGTTTTGTACCCTTAAACTTAAAGTACGTTCCAATTAAGTAATTATTGTGATACCATTAGTTAAACACAATGTTTTTAAAACTTTTTTGCCTCATAGTTACTTTTTCAATAAGCCAGTTTTTATCGAGATATTTTGAACATTTGTAAATCCACCACATATTTTTCCTAAATTATTAGGTATATTTTGAAACATTAAAAAAGAAGCTGCATCTGGATAAAACTGGCTTATCGAAAAATACTAAGAGGCAAGAAAGTTTTAGAAACATTGTGTATAACTAATGAGTCAACAATAATAATTTAATTGGAACGTACACAAAAGTTTGGAGGAGTTTAAGGGAACAAAACCCCTATACAATTTTTATGAGGTACACAAATTTCACTATTATTATTTTTTAATATGTTCCTGCCATAAGAATGCTACATGTGCATTTTCAAAAAAAAAATCTCTCAAAAGTTTTCGAAATACGTACTTGGAAAAAATCGATGTTTATTTTGTAACTTCAAAGGGCTGTATCTTTGTTTATGTGCACATTGGTACTAAGGTAAGTTATAATAGGTCCAGTCGAACTATTTTTGGTCCCAGAATGTGTCATTTAATTTATGACCTGCCTTTCTGTTACACCCTGTATATTTTTCCACCTATTTCTTTTTCTACACTGGAATATTAGTTAAATTCTCAGAATAACAGCCACGATTTCCTGTCCATGTAGCAAACATTATTGTAAATAGTTTAATAAAAACAAACGCAATATTTTTTGTTTTTCGAATTTTGGTATCGATAAAGTTCTCCGTATTTGATGTCGATAATGTATTCAATTTCCACAAATTAGAAATACCGTGACACAATTTTTCCTGCTATTTATATGATGGAATACAAGAATTAACATTAAAAAATAGTTGTGAATTTCGATAAATTTATTTATCTGCTATTAATAACAAAGTGCTTATATCTTTATAAGCATGTTAATATAATACCAATAATACTCCAGGGAAATAAGCAAAAAAGCATCTTAGGGACTTTGAAAATCCAGGTACCTAAAAACTTTTTTAGTTATTGTAAACCCATAGAAAGAAACCTTTTTCCTGTCAAAAGTTCAGAGCCGTTTTTTTTAATTATTACCAATTTTGTGTAAAACACGCGATTTTTTCGATTTTGTTCATCCCATTAAAAAGCTAAATATTTGACATACAATTACAAAATTTGATTTTTTAGAACATTAAAAGAGCTTCAAAGTGGCAATTTCTGAAAGTTAAAAAATCAATTTGCTGCTTCGCAAACTGAAAAATAAGACAAAATCGTTACTTGTTGATAACTTTTATTAAAATTAACCTAGAACTTTGGAATTTCACCCAAACTTGGGTATTGGTGTACTTAACAAACCCCTTAAAATTTGAGAACAATCCATTGAGTAGTTTAAAAGTTATTCCATTTGTTTATCCCAGAGACTTTTTTTTTGCAATAACGTTAGTCAAAAAATAATGAAGATACGGTAATTCTACGCATATCATGTGCATATTTTTCAATATTTAAAAATCTGACAATTTTACACGAATTTAAACATACAACAAAGTTATTCTAGAACTATTATTATGTAAAAAGTAAGGATAGTATTAAACCTTAGACATCTAGCAATGTCTGTGACTGCTAAAAATGAGGCTGAAATGAAAATTAGTTGGTCCATGTTAAGGGGGAACTAAAAATTCAAGCGTTCAAAAATGTTAATAATTTTGCATTAGGATTTTCCACCATAATAAATATTTTTTTATCTTTTTTAATATATATTGATAGTATAATAGTGATGGTGAAGTTGTTGATGTTTAAATCACACCGTGATGATTGAGCGTGATTTTTAGATAACGGTGATTTTAAACAGTGATCGGGATCGCCGTTCTTTTATGTATAGTAACAGGTAGTCACAATTATTGGTGTAAACTAAACACGACCGCGATTACACTGTATTAGGTTAAGGTTAAACTATAAAAACATATTGCTGATATTGAATATGTTTAACACAACTAATCTAAATTTACAATCAAGATGCAGTAGAAATAAACAAACCAAAGCACGTTAAATGCTACTAGGAGCACTCCCAAACCATAATTTACAATGTATAAACTTTGGAAATTATGATTTGGGATTTACAATGTATAGTCCGTCAGCTATAACTTTTCCCATGCGGTACGATTCATTTTCAATCAAATTAAGTCAAAACAGAAAGTGAAACGTACGCCGATGTGTGTAGTATATAGTATACAGTATACAAAATGTATATACACATCGACGTTCGTTTCAATTTATGTTTTGACTTAATTTGATTGAAAATGAATCGTACCGCATGGGTAAAGTTATAGCGGACGGACTATACATACATTGTAAATTATGATTCGGGAGTGCTTCTAGTAGCATTTAGCGTATCTTGGTTTGTTTATTTCTGCTGCATCTTGATTGTAAATTTCGTATAGATGGTTGACTTATTTATAATATAAATTTACAATACCAACAGAAAAGTAATCCATTTAAAAGGCAATACAAAACTTTCTTGACAACGCTTCCTATTTTATGTCAATTACCTATTTAGTTTTTTAATGGGGTGCAAAAAATCGAAAAAATTGTGTTTTTTGCAGTAAGCAGTTAATAATTAAAACACGGCTTCGAACTCTTGGCAGGAAATAGGTAGATTTTCTTTCTATCGGGCTACAATAACCAAAAACGTTGTCAGATACCTGGTTATTCAGTCTTGAGAAAAATCTTTCTTCCCTGGACTATAACAATAATCTACAAACACAATAGAAAGTTGAACGAATCTGAATACTTTTTAGCAGTTCTTATCAATTATTCTTATCAAAATAATACCGATTAACTACCAAAATTTCTTTAAGTATATTAAAAATTTTAAAATATTTATCATATTCAATGTTATCCAAAAATAAAGATAGTAGTCAAATTAAAAATACTCGTTTTTAATAATGACATTGTAATGCACTGATTTTATGAATCATTGAAATGCTCAGCTGGGCAAAAAACCTGAACACTTGAATATTGTGTAATTCATGGTCAGGGTACGAGTATTATGGTAAACTTTTTGTAGAAAATTTTCCATTAAAAAAAAACTTTAATGCATCGTAAAAAAACTAACTTGATTTTAAAATTTCTGTATACAAACAGAATTCCTCAATTAGAGTATCAATTTTCAATAATAATACGAGGAAGTGGAAGAAGGAAAAATGAAAAACTCATAGGAAAAATGGAAGATAAGCACATAACGAATATTGCAGAGCTAATAGACCAGGGCATTTAGCACAAAATAAATCGATTTTTAAATACAGCACCTACTATAGAGACTTGCAACTTTTTGAATTGTGTTCAAGATGATGTCACGAATAAAGTCTACCATAGAAAAATGGGTGGAAATGCATGATTGCATTTTAAAATGCATAAAATGCATCCAACAGTGCATAAACATGTTAAAATAAGCTTGGCAATGTTCAGATACGAATACGCCGATCAGCACCGATGCCCGGTGCACCTGGTGCCCAAAAACCCTTCAAACTCCAAAAGATAACATGCCTTAGCAGTGACCGTGGGACCAGGTGGTCCGGAGATCAGTTCTGATTTCGTATTAGTATTCAGCAACCCCAAAAACCCCGGTGTAATATGTTTGCATCAATTTAGTGCCGAAATCACGTGTCCCTAGACACAAGATGATGTGACCTTAGACACCAGGTGCTCCGGGTGTTATACTGATGGCATATTTATTTTCAGCAACCCCAAAAACCGCTGAGAAATCTGTTTGCATCAATTGCATGCCGAAAACTCTCGAAACTCCAGAAGATGACGTGCCTTAGCAGATACACTGGGCACCAGGTGCTCCGGGGGTCGGTTCTGAAGGCGTATTCGTGCAATTGAGTCCCGATAACCCTCGAACCTCCAGATGACGTGCCTTATCAGTGACCCTGGGTACCAGATGCTCCGGATGTTGGTTCTGATGGCGTTGTAAAAAGGAGACGTAACAGAGATTAGAAACTACAGGCCTCTCAGCTTGTTATCTCATTATAGATGAGACAACAGACTAGGACCTAAGCTAGATTTTAACCAACCACTAGAGCAAACGGGATTAAGAAGTGGCTTTGGAACGAATGGCCACTTACAAGTAATAAAATCCTTAATAGAGAAAGTTACAGAATACAACAAGTCGTGGATATTATGGGCTCTATAGAGCTCTTATAGTACTCTTTTTCGGAAAGAAGAAGAATTTTTACGCACGTTCCGAAACCATTGCAAATAAGAATAATAATAAATGATATATGTTTTTGTAGTCCAGGCATATACTGCAGAAATTAACAATAAAAAAATAGTATTTAAACCTGAATTTTAATATAGTAGAGCCGCTGTTAACTTAAATCAAAATAAGGGTGGGGGGTAACTAATTTTTAGGTCAACCCATAACTGTTTAAAAATGACCTAAGTAGGAGGTTATGAAAATTGCGATATTTATGCATGCTTCATTGATTACCATAAAGCGTCCGATACAGTAAAGCACGACAAGCTGATGGAGATACTAAACACTATTGGAATAAACACCTGTGATTTAAGAATTATCAGTAATCTATACTGGAATCAAACATCATCTATCCGGACAGAGGCAGGAGAATCCGACGATATCAAAATCAAAGGTGGAGTCCATAAGGGATGTATACTATCACCACTGCTGTTTAACATCTACTCTGAGCAAATCTTTCAAGAGGCAGTGGATGATGTTGAAGCCGGACTTAGAATTAACGGAGAATGTATCAATAACATAAGATACGCAGACGACACGGTCGTATTCGCTGACAGTTCTGAAGCGCTCCAGGAGTTAATGAACAGAATCACAGAAGTCAGCCAAAGATACGGACTTGCACTAAACACTAAGAAAACAAAATGTATGATTATCTCTAAGAACAAACAGCAATTTGGACGAATCAGTGTGAACGGTCAACAAATAGAAAGAGTAAAAACATACACCTACCTTGGTACAAACGTCAATGAGGATTGGGACCATTCCATAGATATTAAATGTTGGATAGAGAAATCAAGATCTGCATTTCAAAAAATGGCTAATTCAAATGTCATGATTTATCAATACCCATAAAAGTCAGGTTACTACGCTGTTATATCTTTTCTATACTGTTGTAAGGAGTTGAGTCGTGGACTCTCACAGACGCCACCTGCAAGAAAATTGAGGCTTTCGAAATGTGGCTTTATCGTTGAATCCTGAAGGTATCTTATACAGACCACGTTACTAATCAGGGTGTCTTGCTGAGAATGCAAAAAGAAAAAGAGCTGTTAACCACAATAAAAGCAGCCAAAATCGAATACCTTGGCTACATAATGAGAAACAGCGAAAGATACTGACTGCTGCAACTAATCTTACAAGGAAAAGTGGAAGGAAAACGAGGACCAGGAAGGCGAAGAATCTACGTACTTGGTAAAACACAACAACCACAAATCTTTATGGAGCAGCAGTGTGTAAAGTACAGATTGCCATGATGGTCGCCAACATCAGAAACGGATAGGCACTATAAGAAGAAGAAGAAGGAGGTTATGTATTATCGAAATTGAGTTTGACATACTTGAGCATGGTGTTGTAGTGAATGCCATGTTTTGACCGAAAAGATCTAAGGGTGGATGTTAGTAACAATCAGAATTTGATGTACCATAGGGCATAAAACATCCACCCTCAGATCTTTTCTGTCAAAGCATGGCTGAAGTACACCACGGCCAAGTATGTCACACTCGAATCTTGATAATACATAACTTCCTCAACAACTTGGCGATTATATTCTCTTCAAACACAATTTTCTTACTAATCTTTTGAAAACGATTTCCGGGGTGAAAATCGGAACGTCAAAACTTTTTTACATAAAAATGTATATTGTCAGTACAATCAACTGTGGCTAATCACATATAAATACAATATTTAAATTATTAATAGTCTAGTATTATTTTAATTTAATAACTCTCAGTTTATTAGTAAATGAACAAATAAAAAATAATTCAATTAAGAACTGGTAGTTAACAATGAAGTAATTATATTAATATATTTAAGTAGCTCCTTAAAGTTAATTGTCCAATAATGTCTAATTTGCTGAGCTTTATGAAATATACAATTAGTGTATAGATTGTTTAATGATTTTGTTGACAGTTTCGAAGATTTGGCGTCAAAATGATTTAATATTAAAAAAAATATTAATAAATTATTTTTGAAAGGTAAATTTATTAAAAGGACCCTTTCGGGCTACATAACAGAACGTTTTGGGAATGACAATCCCATCATCAGTGCTGCTTACAGGGTAAACATGGTTGAACCACTAAAGATATCTGGGTGAAAGCCCTTTAAATGGTGTAAAGTTGTTATAATGTTACGCATTGTTGTAGGTAATATTATCTAATGTTTGAAGTTTTACTTGATTTTACATGATGGCAACGCAGTACTCTTAACTATGTGGGTTTCCCACACAGTCGGGATATGAGTCCATTTAGAGAGGTTTCCCTCAGGGACAGCAATCCAGCTTGCCTGTTCCAGCAATCAGGGCCAACATTTACGATGAAATTGTCATTCCGAAAACGTTGTGTGATGTAGCCCGAAAAGATCTTTTTAATAAATATACCTTTTATAAAGGATTTTTTAATAAGTTTTTGTAATTTATGGTATACAACCGATTACAGGAAATTATTTCCTTGTGGATTTCATTTAATATTACTCAAAATGTTTCCAGATTCGTTCAACACTATGTAAATTTAATATCACTTCATGTATAATAATTGGAAGAATATATTACAGTAACAGATACTGCGACCACTGCATTCACATCTTTGGAAATTGCTGCCGCGATAGTCATCCCTACTCTGATAATATGCATCGTTATCGGTACTGCATACTTTTTCCATACTTCTCATCAACGAAGAGGTATGCATCACCATCTAAGGCACGTTGATGACATCATCGAAGCTCCGGACCACCCCATTCTGAACAAAGGCGTTAGTTTGAAGCATATGATCGAAATGACAACCAGTGGAAGTGGATCTGGTAAGTTGTTATACCTCATCATCATCATCTTCTTCTTCTTAAGTTGCCGAGACCGCTTGTCGATCGTTGGCTCTCATGTTGCCCAGCATTTTAACAATCATTGTCTTATTTACAGCCGCACGAAATAGTTCAATGCTAGTTTTCCCAAACCATTGGCATAGGTTTTTAATCCAAGAAGTTGTACGGCAACCCACACTTTCTTTCTCAGTATTTTACCTCATGACAAGGTGAAGTATGTCATATTATTCTGGATGGCGCATTTCTATATGACCAAAGCATTCCAATTTACGCCTTTTAACCGTGTTCACTACTTCACAACTTTTACTCAAACGTTGCAAAACCCTTTCGCTTGTGACCATTTCTACCAACTGATCTTCAGAAGACGCCGGTAGACCCACATCGCAAATGCTTCTAGGTTCTTAAAAGGCGATTCTGTCAGGGTCCATGCTTCAACCCCATAAAGAAGAACTTGGAAATATATAACATCGAACCATTCTTATGCGAAGTTCCAAATTGAGATCATGACTGCAAAGGATTTTCTTAAATTTCATAAAACTTGTTCTTGCTTTGACAATTTTACTTTTTATTTCTGTACTAGGGTTCTAGCTTTCATTAATATGAGTACCCAGATATACAACATAACTTACGCGTTCAATTAAGCTATTACCAATAATTGTTACGTTATAGTTATTATTACTTACGGTTCCTGTTTACTAAGAACCATAAACTTTGTTTTTCTTGCGTTACGTTCGAGCCCATATATCGCACAGATCGCTATCATTGGGTTAAGTAACGCTTGAAGATGATCAATTGATCCTCTCACTAACAAGGTGTCATCTGCGTATCTGATATTGTTCATAATCACGCCATTAATGATTATGCCATCTTTTGCGTTTTCCGACACTTCATTTAAGATTGTTTCAGCGTAAAGAGTAAACAACAGTGGTGACAATATACAGCCTTGTCGAACTCCACGCTTGATTTTTTACTTCTTCAGAGCTCTGATTCCCAAACCTAACACATGCAGCCTGTCCCCAATACAAATTACCGTTCAGACCGGAAGTCTTGAGAATATAGCCTTATCAAAAGCCTTTTCAAAATCAATCGCGCACATGAAAACGTCATGATTTACATCTCTGCATCGTTGGATTGAGATAATCGTCCGAGATTAGACAAAAGAAGTAGAGAAAGACCACCTACTCGTTGGACTGACGATCTCAAGAAAATGTCTAGAAATTGGATGCAAAGTGCTCAAAATAGAGCACAATGGACAAAAATGAGGGAGGCCTACGTCCAGCAGTCGACGCAAAGGGCTGGAGGATGATGATGATGATGATGCTCGTTGGATTAAAACTTGGGTTGCAAGTAGTGCGTCACGCGTTCCAAGGCCACAATTGAGTACTTGAGATTCTGTCCTCAATTTTTCTATACGTCCTTTAATGAATTATTTTGAGAACAACCTCAACGTCACCCAGCCTCATCCAGTTTTTATTTAGCCTCCTTAAATCCTCAGTCCATCGTGTAGGTGGTCGACCGATATTTCTCTTGTCTTCCCTTGGTCTCAATTCCAATACCTTCTTTGTCCATCGCCCATCGGTCATTTTAGCTATGTGTCCTGTCCATCTCCATTTTAGTCTGGCTATCACGTCAACCATCTTGATCCTTCTTCTGATATCTTCGGTTTTTATTTGGTCTCGCAACATCTAGTTATTCCTAACATAGATCGTTCCATTCTTCTCAGTTTGGTAGCCGTTTTTGTTAAGGTATGTGTAACGCTGGGAGAACGCACTGATCAAATACTTTTCTCTTTAAGCAAGTGGGCAGCTCACCTTTAAAAGTTTTTCTCGGTTTTCCATATGCTGCTCACCCAAGACAGATTCTTCTCTTCAGTTCATGGATCTAATTATCCCTGCCATTCATAATTTCATGTCCTAGGTATTTATATATCTGCGAGTTGTATTACTTGCCCACCCATACTGATGTTCTGGTTGGGATTTTTGTTTTCCAGATTTTTATAATTACACCTACTTTTCTGCAGCCTCAACGAATCCGTAGTACCATCTCTCCTGCCATTCCTAGATGCTCAGACTATATCATCGGCGAAACGTAAATTGTCTAGATTCTAGATGTTCTCCATTTATTTTCATCCCTTTGTCAGTCAATCCAAATTCTTAAAAGCATGTTCTAGCACTGTATTAAAGATTTTAGGTGACATTGGATCTCCTTGTCTAACCCCCGTTTTATTTTTATGCGATATAGTTCTAAAAAATAAGTAATTGCCTTTTCACATCATGGGTATAGTGAAACAAAAGGGAAAAACTTCTGTTGGAGTTAAAGTAAAGTGGAAGATATACTCCAACAGAAGTAAGGAAAAGGAAATGATAAGATGAAATGAGTAAGGGGCATTCAAAGGAATAGAAGTAGAAGTATGAAAAGACAGAGGCAAACTGAATAGAGTTGGCTAGCAAGAGATGCAAGAGAACAACTTGACACTCAAGGATGGATACGGCTCGTTTGCATGCCTGTCGAAGAACAGTAGCTCAAAGTAGATAATGATGACTAGAAAAGGTATATACTAAGATAAGAATAATGTTCTGAAAATGTATAAAGATGAATAACTGCTAAAGAAGAAAAAAAATCAAATAACACTAACAAATCATGGGCGCCAAGAAAATGATCTTCGATCACTCTCCCAGGTATCTTACACTGCTGTCAAATATTAAATATATAAGTAAATGAAAATATAAAGGAAATAAGAATAAATGCTATACAAAATAAGTAAATATTTATTAAAATTAACTACCAGATTTTTAACAATCTCTGAGTTAGACAAAGCATATACTGTGACTCTAACATGACCAAAGTTATACAAAAGTTATATCTAAGATAAAAACAATAATGTTACCTGTTACAAAATTACATACCTCTTACATACCAAATGGTTATAGTACGCTTGCTACGTACAACTAAATTAAAACTGATAAATATTGAAAATATATAAATAAATAGGCACAAGCCTGACGAAGAGAAAATACAATGATGAATTAAGCAAAATTAATTAATAAAAGTTATAGAAATGAAGCTAAGATAAATACCGAAACGATGACCTAAATTAACCGAACAAATGGAATAAAGCGAATAAACAAATAAATATTTGGGAAACAAGCAAGTAATATTACAAAATAAAATATCAAACCAATAATAAAGTATATAACCCTAATTTTCTAGGCCTGATTACCTGGTGCACACAAGTAACTTACCATAGATACAATAGTTTGGGAACCAAATATTAATATACAAATATGTCATATAAAAAAAAGGTAAACTAAATCTGAAAAAAATTAATAACATAATGCATTAAACCAAGAGTCTGAAATATAAAACACTATAGTTACTCAAATCCACACAAACTTAAATGTTTCCAAACAAATCCAAATGACTCCTAAAAAGTCCGCTACTGCAACCCAAAATGAGCACCTGGGTGGTACGAAACGGTACCTCCTATATGTCCAGGTGTAGAACGAAAATCAGGAGCAGGAACGCCCCAAGTGTTTCCCAAATGACATACTCCCAGAGTGACTTGACTGTGGCTGTAATGGTTTCCCTAGGTGCTCAAAGGGGCTACGACTTCACATTGTGGTTTCTCCAAAATGGCGGTGATTTTTATCCCGATTGCAAGTGGAGTTGTGTTACCCACATGTCTCCCTACTGCAGAAAACCATTTGTGGCAACTTTGTAACCTTTCACTTTACTTTAAAAACTGGATGTTAAATAAAATAATTTACATGTGAATCATCCGCCATTTTATGTTACCAACTATCAACCTCAAAGCCACTAGTCAAGTCGGTCATTCCTCTCTGCTTCAAAGAGGAGAACCTCAAACGACCACAGAACATGAATTAAATGTCACGGAACGATTCGACAAGTATGTTCAGTAGACGCCGACGTGTGACGTCACGTAAGTGGTCCTTTACGAGAAAGTTACAGAAATTAATTGGGAGGTATCTATTGTATATTGATAATGGTGACCCTTTTCAGGCTGACACCTCAGTGGATACAGGAAGTAGCAATAAGGGATGAAAGGGGAAAGTTAGTGTAGTCTTTAAAGCTTTTCCCCTCCTATTTTGTTAAACCTCCATCGATTTGTATGAAAATTGGTGACTAGATAGAGCATACCCCAAGAAATAAAAATGATTTGGTGCCAACTTGCCCTTTTACCCTGGGGGTGGATACCACCCCTTCTCGTGGGTGAATACTATTTTATTAAAAATAACCCCACAAATCGATAGATGGACAAATTTTAAGTAAAATTTGTTATGTCATGTTATTAAAATAAATCAATACTTTTTGAGTTATTAAAGATCAAAGATTTCTCTGTTTAAGAGCACATGCGTGAAGTTACGGATGATAAAAAGAACATATTAATTAATTGTATGTTACTAAAATATTATTTTTATAATAAATTACTTTTAATGGGAAATAATCCACAATTTTACCAAAATTATTTCGATATTATAAATTTAGCAAAAGTGTATTCGAATATGTCTCAGAAAAAATTCAATTAAATATCGAAATAATATAAAAATAATATTTTACTAACATACAATTAATTAATATGTTCTTTTTATCATCCGTAACTTCACGCGTGTGCTCTTAAACAGACAAATCTTTGATCTTTAATAACTCAAAAAGTATTGAGTGGTATTGATTTATTTTAATAACATGATATAACAAATTTTACTTACAAATTGTCCCTCTATCGATTTGTGGGGTTATTTTTAATAAAATAGTTTTCACCCACGAGAAGGGGTGGTATCCACCCCCAGGGTAAAAGTGCAAGTTGGCACCAAATCATTTTTTTTCTTGGGGTATGCTCTAACTAGTCACCAATTTTCATGCAAATCGATGGAGGTTTAACAAAAACGGAGGTGAAAAGCTTTAAAGACTACACTAACTTTCTCCTTTCATCCCTTATTTCTACTTCCTGTATCCACTGAAGTGTCGGCCTGAAAGGGGTCACAATAATTATCAATATACAATAGACATATTTCACATGCAAAACTCCATATTACTTATGACGACGATTTTTCGGCTCTAGCTCTCCGTCTATATGTTGGTTACTCTCATATTATGCTTTTGGTCCTTTGACACCTAAGCAGTCTAAAAAGGTGTAAGTTAGTGCAATCTGACTATCATTTCTAATGTTTTTTCAGGTCTCCCGCTATTGGTTCAACGAAGTATTGCCCGTCAGATACAACTTGTGGAAATTATCGGTCAAGGAAGATTTGGTGAAGTTTGGAAAGGGAGATGGAGAGGGGAGAACGTCGCAGTGAAGATTTTTAGCTCGAGAGAAGAGAGGTCATGGTTTCGAGAGGCCGAAATTTACCAGACTGTCATGTTGCGACATGATAATATTTTAGGTTTTATTGCTGCTGATAATAAGGGTAAGTATTTTTCTATGATAAAATTATAATATATAGATTCAGAATTTTCTGTTATTGACTGGGTTTGGGGTGGTTTCAACCCTATAGATGTTGATTAAATAAAATAAAATAAAAATAAATAAAATTAGATAAAATTAAATAAAATGAAATAAAATTTTATAAAATAAAATAATATAAATAATAAAATAAATCAAATTAAATAAAAATAAATAAAATTAAGTAAAATTGAATAAAATTAAATAAATTAATCGAATCGAATATATTCGAATCTACAGGGTGATTGATTAGTAGGGTAAAGCTCAATAGCTCCGCTATAGTAATAGATAGCAATAAAAGTTAATAACAAAAATTTTAGCCACCTTCGAGCTTCACATTACAAAATTAGTTAGAATGTTACAGGGTGTTCGATAACACAGTGGCAGACCTAACTTATGTTTTTTTAAACGGAACACCCTATATTTTATTTTATATTCGAAATCCTGCTAACTTCTCCATCACAAAAATATAAAGATTTGTTATGTTATGCAGGGTATTTACGAAGTTATAACCAATTTTGTATGAAAATCATATAAGTTCAACTCCCTGTATAAATAAAAATAAGCACAACAGCAATGGTTTATTAGTGCCATATTTTTTTAATTATTGTCAAAATTTTTAAGAATTATTGATATTGCTAATTTTCTTTATATCAAATACAGTGAAAGTCAAAACGCAAGTTCATTATTTTCTCAGTAATGTTAAATGGAACACCCTGTATTTTATATCCTTATTGAAAAGTAACATTAACTTACTTTAATTTTTATGTAACATTTTCTATGTCTAAATTTATTAGTTTTCGAGATATTTTCATTTTTCAGAGCAAATTATTTTAAGTAAAATTTAATAAAAAATTTTGGTCTTGGTAAAAGGTATATTATTTTAAAAAGCCCTATAGGGCTACAAACATCGAACAAAACGTTTTCGCTCTAAAAAGAGCATCATCAGTGTTGCAAGAACATGGTGAGCCAACCAAAAAATACGAAGGTCAAAGCCTTTCAAAAATGGACTAAAAGTCACATCAAAATGCTTACATAGCAAATTCCAAAGGATGGATATAATTCCTAAGGATACGGCCCTAGGATAACATATGACTCCCACACGTTGTAAGTGGGTCAAAGGTAACAAATTAGGTCATTATGTTACAAGAGCTGACAGGCAACTAAGATGTGAGAGCTTCCTTTGGAATTTGCTGTTAGCATTTTGATGTGACTTTTAGTCCATTTTTGAAAGGCTTTGACCTTCGTATTTTTTGGTTGGCTCACCATGTTCTTGCAACACTGATGATGCTCTTTTTAGAGCGAAAACGTTTTGTTCGATGTTTGTAGCCCTATAGGGCTTTTTAAAATAATATACCTTTTACCAAGACCAAAATTTTTTATTAAATTTTACTTGTAATTAATGGTATACAGCCAGCTACAGGAAATTCTTCCTTGTGCAAATTATTTTAGGTGTTTAAATTTATCTAAATTTTAAGTAAGCCATGACTGAATTGACAATTGAAGATTACCGATTATTATCAATCCGGTAATCAATGTAACACTGTAGCAAATAAAGAAATAAAAATAATTTATTAGTAATACATTGTACAAAAAAAAAACACAACCACTACATGCAACATTTTTGAAACAATTAAAAACTATCTTTTTATGTAAATGCAACAAATAAACAAAGAAAATTAGTAATAAATTTTACAAAAAAAAACACACAAACACAAAATAGAATATTTTGTGAAGACAATTAAATTAAACACTACTTTTGTATGTAAATGTAACAATGTAACAAATAAAGAACGAAACATAATTTATCAGTAATACATTTTGCAAAAAAACATGTTTGAAAAAATTAGAAGCTACTTTTAATAAAATATTTTTAATATTTAATTACATAAGGTGTTCAAAATTATCTCCTAACACATTTACATATGTACGCCTAAAAACGATCATTGAATGAGCTACTTACTCTACGGAGCATTTGTAAATTAACACATCGAAATAAACTTTGTATTCTATTTTTCATCTCATCCCTTGTTGTTGGAGGTATTTTATAAACTTCATTATTAACGTAACCCCAAAAAAATCAGTCCAGTTTATTAAATTCTGGTGATTTGGGTGGCCACGCTACTGGTCCATTGAAAAATGAAAATATCTCGAAAACTAATAAATTTAGACATAGGGAATGTTATCTAAAAATTAAAGTATGGTAATGGCACTTTTCAATAGTGATATAAAATACAGGGTGTTCCATTTAAAATTACTGAGAAAATAATATACTTGCGTTTTGACTCACCCTGTATTTGATATAAAGAAAATTAGCAATATCGACCATTCTTGAAAATTTTGACAATACGTTAAAAAATATGGCATTAATAAACCATTGTTGTTTTGCTTATTTTTATTTATACAGGGAGTTGAACTTGTTACAATTTTCATATAAAATTGGTTATAACTTTGTAAATACCCTGTATAACATAACAAACCTTTATATTTTTGTGATGGAGAAGTTAACAGGATTTCGAATTTAAAATAAAATATAGGGTGTTCCATTTAAAAAAACATAAGTTAGGTCTGCCACTGTGTTATCGAACACCCTGTAACATTCTGACAAATTTTGTAATGTGAAGCTCAAAGGTGGCTAAAATTTTTGTTATTAACTTTTATTGCCTTCTATTACTATAGCGGAGCTATTGAGCTTTACCCTACTAATCAATCACCCTGTATAAGAAGTATTCACTTCTGTTGGCACTCCGCAAGTGCTTCAACTAGTACTACACTACTAGTACTTCAAATCAACTATATTCATTAACTTATTTACTTAATTATGAGTATTTATTTTAGATTTGTTTTTATTTCAGAAAATAAAAACAAATCTAAAATAAAAATTTGATAAAGATTTGTTTTTATTTCAGACAATGGTACATGGACGCAACTATGGTTAATAACAGACTACCATGAACATGGCTCATTATTCGATTTCCTGGGAAGAAACACCTTAGACAGCAGTGGTATGATCCATATGGCGCTTTCCATCGCCACTGGCCTCGCTCACTTACACATGGACATCATGGGAACCCAAGGAAAACCGGCTATTGCTCACAGAGATCTTAAATCCAAGAACATTCTCGTCAAATCTAACGGTACTTGCGCTATTGGTGATCTAGGGTTGGCAGTGCGACATGATGTGACCACCGATACTGTTGACATCCCCCTTAACAATCGCGTTGGCACCAAAAGATATATGGCACCTGAAGTTTTGGACGAATCCATGAATATTGATCAGTTTGATTCTTTCAAGAGAGCGGATGTTTATGCTTTGGGATTAATATTTTGGGAGATTGCCAGGCGATGTAATGTGGGAGGTATATACGATGAATATCAGTTGCCTTTCCATGACGCTGTACCTCCTGATCCTACCATTGATGAAATGAAGAGGTAAGGTTTATCAATGGACTTATGCTATAAATGTTCTACCTTATTCTGATTATCGGTATTTTTCTGGTAAATCCTTTATGGTAGGGGAGCCCAAGCGGGAATTTTTGCAGTTACTCGAGCGCGTCAGATTATTACATGGGGAGAAACCTTGTACCCTGAAAATGTACCTCTACCATATATTGGTTCTTAATGCAGGGGAATTCGTTAAGGGGGGCCGAAAAAATCTTTAGAAAAACTCGAAATCGTCAGATTAAGATAAGGTAAGTTAAGTACATGAAGAACAGTGTATATTTCAAAAATCTGACGATTTGAGCTAAGGAAAGTCCCAAAGTTTCACAAGAAAAAAGCAAATATTTCGCGAAATGAATGACAGATCGAAAAACTAAAAAATATGTGCTCAATAATTTTCAAAAATCTATCCAATGATACCAAACACGACTTCCCACGGAGAGGGGTGAGGGGTAAATGTAAAATTTTAAATACGAATAACGCGATATTTCGCGAAATGAATATCAGATCGAAAAACTGAAAAATACACTTATTCAATATATTTGAAAATCTATCGAATGGTACCAAACACGACCCCCCACGGAGGAGGGCTAAGGGGTTACTTTAAAATCTTAAATGGGAGCCCCCATTTTTTATTGCAGATTTGGATTCCTTACGTAAAAATAAGTAACTTTTATTCAAGACATTTTTTTTGAATTATGGATAGATGGCGCTATAATCTAAAAAAAAAACGATTGTTAAAAATGGAAAATTAAATTAAAAATGGAAAGTCTCCACTAAAATGGAAAACTTTACTTAACTTTTTTTGGTTTTAGGACCTACTCTTCACAACCCAATAGGTCCCCATAACGCTCGAGTGACTGCACATTTAGCATACTTTGCTCCCCTACTATAATCAACATTAAAATATTCCCGATGCCATGTCAAATATTTAAAATTGTCACTGTCTTGTCATCATATTCTATCCGACTCAGTGCGTTGTATGACAAAGATAGCGAATGTTCGATTTGGAAAATATCATTATATTATTGTTGTTCTGAAGCTATTTCCTTGTGTCATTTTTATGACTAACTATTTAGATGGGAAATAAGCTACAATTAAATTGAAAAAATAATTTTATTAACGTTTCGAAGCCCAAATCAGGTTTCGTTGTCAAAATACAAAATACTACTAAAATAAAAAAAATGTTGTTGCTAAGTAAAAAAAAATGTTCTAATAATTTATTTAATTTGACTCATTTATATTGGCAATTCAGACGAATTGTTAAGCTCTGTATTTCTCTTTTATGAGATTTATCAGCAAATTCTTAATTTAATTAATTACTCAATTATTTTATTTACTGCTTATGTAAAATAAAATCAACTTAAAATAAATTTTCTAATAAACTTTATTCTCAGGGCTATTTTATTTTTGATGCATTACCTTTGGTTTGTGGCTTCTGGTATCTCTAGTTGCTTACTCCATTCAGGACAAAACAGGGAAATTAAACACACTCAATGTCATATAAATGTTAAAAATATTATTTATTTGTCCAATATACCATAAACATAGTATTTAAAAATATGCTAAAATCTAAATTTGTTGCAACTATTTCTCATCTACTAAATTAAGCTTTAATTCTGATATCTCCTCTGTTTTAACAAAAAAAAATATTTAAATAATTCGTTATTTATTCTTACAAAATTTAATAAAATTTACTTTTCTCTTTTTGAATTGATTACTTATTTCTTCTTTAAAATTTGGAATGACTAATTATGTTGTAGAACTGTTCAATACAAAAATTAAGCAAATATGGTGTGGATATAAACAAACTCTCTCCGTTTCACAAATGATTTGACTAACCTTTTTGTTTCTTCTCTACTTCTTTTCCCGGATTGCGTCGTCCTCGATTCTCCCACACGTGCTCTTAGGGTATTGCGAAAGGTCCCTCTCGTCCAAACTGCTTCACACACAAACCAACAGGACTCGCTCGAATTCTCGACTCAGTTTTCTCTCTGCTCGATATCTTATGCAAATAGATACCAATCGGCTACTCGTTCCAGACAGAAACAGGAATCTTCCTCGGACACAGGAAAATTAATTTCTCAAACCGGTCAACGATTTCGTTTCAACTTGATTCTGCTCGCAAATGCCAATTTCACCATTTTACACTGACTTCTCACTTTTCAAAACTGGACTGCGGTCTCCAGATATTCATTACACAGTGCCTATTTTTTTCTCTCGTCAAAATCAGACTTAACACTCTCATCCCTTCCATCCATCATGTTCCACCAATCACAAAAACATCCTTTCTACCCACTACTCACTACCTGATATTATTATTTCTCAAGAACCAATTTAATCTGTATACAACTTTCCAATTTGTTAAATTCCGGGAGACATTAAATTACTTTCGTTGCTAAACAAAAAGCCTTACATTCTAAACTCAATAAATTTGTTTACCGCTTAACCTTCTTCAAATTTTTTATAAAATGTCTTATTGTCCATTGCAAAGCGAAATAAACTGAATTGTCTAATCTGACCGCACCATTGTTTCAGTCCGTTCAAAAACCCATTAAGTAAATCACCTTAACGATTTCACTTTTCCGCGAAAACACTGATTACTCACGAAATTATCTTATTACAATTTTTGGTCATATACAGGGCGATGAAATTCTATAATTTCGTGGTCTCTGATATAAATTTATTTACTAAATTTTTCCCCAAAAAAAATATACAACAGTATATAATACATTTAAAGTAGAAGACTTTAAAATGATATCGCCAACATTTATGAGTTGCGTTCCTGGGACGACTTTACTAAAAGATAGTTCATTCGATTACATGAAATCAAGCCCAACTCAAGAATATCCGTCACAAAAAAATCATAGCATGTGACCTGTCTTTAAAAAGACAACCAAATGCAACGATGACAGTAAAATTTTCGCGTTAGAGATTCCATAGTAAATTTGTTTGATTTCATGTAATCGAATGAACTATCTTTTAGTAAAGTCGTCCCAGGAACGCAACTCATAAATATTGGCGATATCATTTTAAAGTCTTCTACTTTAAAATGTATAATATACGTCTGAATTGCCAATATAAATGAGTCAGATTAAATAAATTATTAGAAGAATTTTTTTTACTTAGCAACAACATTTTTGTTTATTTTAATAGTATTTTGTATTTTGACAACGAAACCCGATTTTGGGCTTCGAAACGTTAATAAAATTATTTTTTCAATTTAATTGTGGCTTATTTCCCATCTAAATAGTTAATCCTTATATTATGGTGTCCATATAATATATTATGGTGTCCATTTTTTTCGAATCCTGAAAAAACTAATAAATATTTTTAAAAAATTCAAACGCAGATAGAAAGACTAAATTATTATCGAGGGCAGAAAGTCCCTTAGAATAAATAAAAAGTTTCTTTTGATTGAGATATTTGAAATGAAAAATCACACTACATTAAAATAAATTTATAGAAGTTTTCAGGGACTTTCGGCCCTCGGTAAGAACGTAATCTTTCATTCTGCGTTTAAATTTTTCAAAAATACTTATTAGTTTTCTCAGGATTCGAAAAAAATAATCCCAATTAAATAGCATTGGAGCCGAAACTTTGTACCCATCCCCTTAAAGTAGAAAGTTGCAACTATTTCCTGTTGACTGGCGTTACTAGATATTTTTTAATAAATATCAGGCGCCATCTAGTGCTCTTAAAGAAAAGGAACAGATTAATGTCAAGTTGGTAGGTTGTTTCTATATGATCCAGAGTTAACTACTCTGTGTATGACTGCACGATTTTGTATTTTTTAATTGTTTACTTCTTTCTTAAATTTAATGTTATTTTAGGGTTGTGTGCGGGGATAAACAAAGACCCAATATCCCTAATCGTTGGCAGAGCTGTGAGGCATTGTATGTAATGACAAAGTTAATGAAAGAATGTTGGTATCATAATGCAACTGCAAGACTCACTGCACTCAGGATTAAAAAGACACTGTCTAATTTCAGAACCTCTGAAGAATTAAAAATATAGTAGATGGGTAAGTTTTTATTACTAGTATTTTATCGTTTAGCCTTCCGATGACCAACCTTTTTTTGTTACACGGATGACCAACGGGGGTAAAAAATGACCCCAAGTTAAAAATGACAATTGACAAAAAATGAAGTTGTTTTAAGAAATGTAATAATGTATAAATTATAAATAAACATTAGTAAAACATATTTTTAATTACAACTGAACAAAAACAGGAATCATCATTCTGAACTTAGAACTAAAGAAATTTTCAAATATACACTAATTACGTCGCCACAGGTTGAGCAAACGAATTTTTTTTCGATATTGAAATGTTTCTTACATACCTACAATTCCACATAATAGACGGTATTTACTTAATATAAAATTGGAATATGGAAGGCCAAGGGAGTTCGTCTTTGACCCGAAATTCAGAAAATATTTTTTTTTCGTAAAATATAGGGAATTTTTTTTATTACAAAATATGAGGGTATCTAGAATGATATTAAAGTCAAATAAAAAAAAATAATGAGTTTAAAATTGAAAATATTTCTGAATTTATTAAATAAAAACAATCATTGGGGTCCAAATTTACCCCCCTTGCTCATCCGAGGGTTAAGACAGTACAGCTGGAGAAAATTGACAAGGTAATGCCATTTTAATACATGAACTACTAAATTTTTACTGATAAACTGAAAATTACTTTCCAATGTTTTCTTGTTACAACGAATAGGGAATAAATACAACTTAACAACAACAATTAAAACAAGCAACACACTCAGATATATCCTGTCCAAAACCAAACCGAACAACACACAGGAGAGGTCAAAGAACTGCATCTGCAAAATATCCTGTGAATGTAATAATTTTTATGTGGGAGAAACTGCAAGCGCACTAAGCGTCAGGATTAATGAACATGAAACATACATCAAAAAGAGGGGGAAAGATGCATCATAGTACGTTATTTAAAGGTAAAATATTGCAAAACCTCTAAATTTTAAAGAACCGCTTGGATTGACATGAAATTTGGCATACACATAGCTAACAAGTAAAAAAAAGTGATATTGTGCCGATGTGTGCTTTTGCCCTAGGGGTGAATTTCACCCCCTTTTGGGGGTGAAAAAATATAGGTTCGAAATAAATCCGGAAATGGATAAAATGACTCATTTTAAGCAACTTTTGTTCTATAAAGTTTTTTCACCAAGATAATACGTTTCGAGTTATTTGCGAGTGAATATGTTAATTTTTCTACAAAATAACCACGTTTTCAGACGGGTTTTCGCAAATAACTCAAAAAGTAAGGTCGAAGGTAATTTGGTCGAAAAAAAAAATTCGTATCAAAAATACAGCACTTAAACAAGTGAAAAACATGGTGTATATATTAGGTCACTATACCTAGTAGAAACAGAGTTATAGCTAATGAAAAATAGGTTCATATTCGTCAAATTCCAAATCGAATATTTTAACGTGCCATCACCAAAAAACGGAGCACTTTTTTGGGGAAAACTCATTTTAACTTTTTTAAGCGTTTAAAGAATGCTTATTTTTGTTTTAAAAAAATTTTAGCATCAGAAGTAAACAAGTTACGCTCAAAATAAAGCTGGTCCCTTTTCTTGGTCGGGAAAATCGCCCCCTAATTAGCATTTCAAATGAACTAAATTGTTACCACTTCACGAGTTTTTTTTCGCGCGTATGTATTGATCATATGATCTGTAAGTTTCATCGGTTCAAAGTCCTGATTTTTGAAACAGCTGTAGTTAAAATGGCTTGAACGAGTCACTTATCACGAACCAATTTTTGTCTTACAGAAAAACAAAAAAATACAAAATATTTAGAAAAGTAAAGCCGACTTTTTTTATTGTTTAAGATTGTATCTCTAAAAAAATTTAAGTTATTATAAAAAAAAGCATTTTTTTCAAAATTAAAATTTTTAAAAATTTTACTTTAAAACCAAATTTTTTCAAAAATCACTTTGATTCGATGAAACTTACAGATTATATAAACACAACATAAGTGAAGTAACTTGTAAAGCGGTAACGATTGATTTCATTTATGTTGCTAATTGGGGGGTGATCTTCCTGATTTTTTTTTGCCAGGACAAAAGGGACCAACTTTATTTTGAGCGTAACTCGCTTTCATTTGATGCTAGATTTTTTTTTTTATAAAAACAGAAATAAAGCTTTTTTTAAACACTTTAAAAAAGTTGTAATGTGTATTCCCCAAGAATGCTTCATTATTTGGATATTTCACATTGAATTATTCTATTTGGAATTTTTCGAATATGAACCTATTTTTCATTAGCTATAACTCTGCTTTTGCTAGGTATAGAGACCTAATATACACACCGTTTTTTACGTTTTTATAGGCTATAGTTTTGCTAAGAATATTTTTTTCGATAAAATGCTTACGTTTTGAGTTATTTGCGAAAAACCGTCTAAAAGCGTGGTTATTTTGTTGAAAAATGAAATATTCACTTGCAAATAACTCGAAACGTATTGATTTGGTGAAAAAACTCTATAGAAGAAAAGTTGCTTAAAATTAGTCAGTTTATCCATTTCGGGACTTATCTTGGACATATATTTTTTCATTCCCGAGATGGGGCGAAACTCACCCCCAGGGCAAAAGCACACATCGGCACCATATCACTTTTTTTCTTTGACATCAATCCAAGCGGTTCTTTAAAATTTACAGCAAAAACCGTGAAAGAATGTACTATCAATAATTATGAAGGAAACAGACATGAAAAAGAGAAAAATCAAAGAAGCAGCTCTCATCCTACTAAATGAATAAAAATGATTAGCAAATCCATTAGCAGAATGCAGTAGACTTTGATTGGGTTATAGTATATCAATTTTTTAAATGAATTCTTCCAGTGAAAATGTCGTCAAATTAATACTTGTACAAAACAAAATTACAAAGAAACGCAACTAAAATTATCTAAAACACATTAAGAACTGATAGAATAACGTTTATGTTTGCCTCCCAGCCACCATATTGATTTAATTTTGACAGCATGTTGGAATGCCCTATTGGCGGTTGTACAGACAGTTTCAACAAATTGCTCTTAATTTTCTTTCGATAACGATTTCCTGACTGGAAATCGAAACGTTAAGTATTTCAGGTAAAATATGTAATTGCCATTGTTTAATCTCAAATCTTCATAATTCATATATTATCCGAGAATTAAACAATATATACCACCCAGTATATCATATTAACGCAATTTTGTTATGGTATTCTACAACGTGCAACCTGCTAATTTAGTTAAAAATTACAAATCATAAACAATCTATTTTTAAGATTGCACACAAATGCTGACGATTAAATAAAATCCTTTGTTCTTTTATATTTGTCATAACTTTACGGCACGTGGGGCCTGACCCAGAAACATATTGCCACCAAGAAAAGCATTATTATATTCATTTCGTTCGAATCATATCCTTGAGACTCGATGTGATTATTAGCTTCATACTTTGTAACTCTTAACAACTATTGGGTGTCTCCCGGGTTAGAGTTTGGGGTTAAATAAACTTGATTGGTGTTTCATTACACACAGAAGTCCAACCAGCTCCTGCATCGATTCAAGCCTCAGCTAGCAATTCCCTTTGCTTGAAGCGTTTTACCTGTCTGCCCAGATGGGTCAGGGATAAGACTAACCACTTAGATACTGGGGGGTCGAAATGGGCTAAAGTAGAAGGAGCAGGCACATAAAGCTTCTTTGCGAACGGCGCTTCAGTTTGTTGTTCGGAGAGCTGAGTCGTAGATTCGTTAGGGAGATGGAAGGGTTTAAAGAGGACTAACTACCATTACCAAATAAACAAAGGATACTTACACAGACTGGAGGACTTTCCTACTATTTAACATATGACGCCGTTTGGAATAAAATATCCTCGGATACACATATTGGGTACTTACTGGACACGGTACGGTACTTACGGATACCAATTGGGGGGACATCAATCTGAGATTCCTCTTTTGGGACAAACTGGGCAACTCTTTATCATTAATATTGGCTTCTATGCCATATCCTTTTTCTTCTACACTAAAACCCAATTTCAGGTGCATTAGAAATCTGGTTAATTATTTTCCAAAGGTTACAGAAATAAAAATAGGTACATTTTATAATGTTTATTTAACCATTCAGACTTTATTTTTATTATTATAAAAAATTATTCTCAAATATGAAGTTACAGATTTTATTACAAGAATGACAAATACAAGCAACCGCAATTCTTTAACTGAATTTTACCAATACAAAAATTCTTAACCTTATTTTAGCAGTGTATCTCAAAACAATTTGACCTATATATTTCAAAGCTGTCAAATGTCACTGCCATTTTATTCAATTTTCAAAAAACAACCATTATGAAAGCAAAATATCTTTATAAAAATACTTAAATTTTTTACCAACTGCAAATTTTAATATCCTTGGATAATCACTTTTATTTAACAATCAAAATAGTACTGGGTACCTCTTTTAAAACGACTTATCACACATGAACAAAGCAAACACTTTCATGTGTCAATTTACAGGTGGGTGGGGCACAGGGCTTGTTATAGATGAAAACAGGCTCAAGACAATGGAGACAGGACGAAATTGGGAAACAAACATCTCATTGGGACATCAATAGGGGACTTCAATACGGGAACAGGAATAGAACATCACCACACAAGGCCGGCCATCAGCTACGCAATTCATTTGTACTGCTTATTTGCATTTTCACTTCAAAAACCCAAAATTAGGGAGTGAAACTTTCTACGAATACTCTTCAATGATCACGGAACCAACTACAAACTCTTCACTTTGTTTCACATGGCGATAATATCTTATTGATGCCGGCAAAGTGGTGGCTTCTCTATGAGCTCCTCCGCTGGTCGATGTAACACCAGCAGCGATTCGTGTGGAACTAACCCTCTTCTGCGTTTGTTCTGCGTACTTGTAAGCTAAATTCGCCCCTAATGATGCAACTCTACAAATTTGGGACGAGTCCAATAATTTTTTCAAGGGGAAATAGGTACTTTCTCAATATTATGAAATATTTTGAAACATTCTAACAGGGTGGGCTTTAAAATATTTAGGACAGGATATAAAATTAATGGTTGGAGTTTTTTCAAACGCCACATGCTGATCTTTTTCATGGATTCATGGTCTTTCGTCGAGCCGGATATGAGTTATGAATATTTGAGATTAAACAGCCATTACAACCAAATTGTGGCTAATCCTATATGAACATATCATTATTTTAATCATTAAATGATTTATTAATGAATTTATGTTACTTTTAGGTTCTTACATCGGAGAGAATGTGATCGACGCAGTTGTTTTTTAACTGCTTAATAGACTGTTCTTTTATACTGAAGTAATTTAAGTATTTGTGTGTGCTAAGTATTGTGTATTAATGGTTTTGTTAGATCTTGCGTTAACATTACTAGAAGTTAAGATTCTGTCACGTTGTTGATTTCTATAATGTTGCAAAGTGTAAAAAAAACAACTACTGCAAACTGCAAGAGATTTTCCGCAATTCCGATATTAGAAACAATACTGCCCTTTTTTATCTATAGTTGTTTTATACTTATTTATATTTCTTACTAAGAGTTATTTCTGTGTTATCATTTTTTATGTTGTTACTTTGATTCGTACCGAATTTTTATTGTGAATGTATTTTTGCGGTTTTTGCCGTCACTCTGAATAAACAGTATTGCGTAATTTTAGTCACGATTATTACTATTGCTTAAGTCATATTCTATTTGTCCTAAACGATGATTATATTATTAAAATACGTTTTGAATTTTATTATAATTTAAAAGAAACATCTATTTCAATCTAAGGGCGGCTGTACACGGATTCTTTGACAGTTTACCAATGAGCGTCATACAAGGACAGCTCGAGCGGTCGATTGTCGATTACATGAGTTTCTTGTCGCCTTAAAACTGTTCTCGAGCTGTCGACAGCACGATGGAATTTCATCATGCTGTTGACAGCTTGAAGCGGTTGCGAGGTGACAAGGGACAACTCAGGTTGTCAACAATCGACAGCTCCAAACCGCTCGAGCTGTCCGTGTATGTCGCTCGGTGGTAAACTGCCCCAGTAGTCCGTGTACGGCCGTCCGTAGAAAACGGATTTGAAAACAGATTCATGGTGTATTTTTCTAGTACTATATACACTGCGCGTCAGAGAAAACGGGCACCCCACAAAATGGGTCATTTTTGATGTCTCGAATTTCCTAAACTTTGTCCGATTTAAGTGATTTTTTTAATATGTTACAGCCTTATTCTCTAAGAATATGGATGTAGTAAAAGTGTTGCTAGACAGGTAAATTGTCATTGTATACCGGGTGTGCCAATCAAACTCTGTTTTTTTCTAAAAGTTCGCAATACCCTGTGGAATATTCTAGCATTTATAAAATACTGAAATCAAAACCCAACTATAGCCTCAGGTTTTCTTAACATTCTGTTTTTTGAATAATTCGCTTATGTTGGATAATAAAAAAGTTAGGTACTTTAACAACTAGCCATGTTCTTTAACTTTAAGAGGTAATTCTGCATGGAAGAATAATGACCGTTTGTTGTTTAAACATATGTACGCAAATGCTTCGTTTCCGAGATACGGGATGTTGAATGTTTTTCTTACAAACTGACGATTTATTTATTGCTCTAAAACCGGTTGAGATATCCAAATGAAATTTGGTAGGTTTTAAGAGATAGTTATTGCGCATTTTTTGACATGGAATTACGAATTTTATATTCACCATTGGCGTGCATACGGATAATATGACCCGTATGCACGCTAATGGTGAATATAAAATTCTTAATTTTACGTCAAAAAATGTGAAATAACTACCTCTTAAAACCTACCAAATTTCATTTGCATATCTCAGCCGGATTTAGAGCAATAAATAAATCGTCAATTTGTAAGAAAAAATTCAACATCCCGTATCTCGGAAACGAATCATTTGCGGACATAGGTTTATTAAGCAAACGGTCATTATTTTTTCATGAAGAATTACCCCTTAAAGTTTGTCGCCTGAAGAACATGGCTAGTTGTTAAAGTACCTAACTTTTTTATTATCTAAGGCTTACCTAAGGCTATATATATAATGTTCTTGAACTCCTAAGTGGAGCATAGAGCTTCAGTGAAAACGCGCCATCGGGTTCTATTTTGCGCTAGGGCCTTCACCTCATTCCAAGACTTTCCTTGACTTCTTATCTCGTCCATGATGAATCTTCTCCAAGTTTGTGCTGGGCGACCTTTTTTTCTTTTTCCTTGGGGATTCCACTCTAGGGCAGTTTTTGCAATACTGGAACTATCTTTTCGGAGTGTGTGACCTATCCACCCCCACTTTCTGGATTTTATTTCATTTTCTACCCTCTTTTGTTGGGTCAGGTGTAGCAGATCTTCGTTTCTGATGGTGTTTGGCCAGAAAATACGTACAATTCTTCGTAGACATTTGTTGACAAAGACTTGCAATTTGTCTGTAAGGAATTTTGTCACTTTCCAGGTTTCACATCCATAGAGTAGAAGAGATATAACATTTGACTGGAATATTCGGATCTTTGTCCTTGTAGTATATTTCCCAGACCTCCAAACAGGGTTAAGCATGCTGAATGCTTGTTGAACTTTTCCTATCCTCATACGAATATCGTTTTCTGTACCTCCGCTTTCTGTTATGCCACTTCCAAGGTACGTGAAGTTTTCCACATTTTCAATCTGCATGTTGTCGATATTAAATAGCGTGTTGTTCCTTGCGTTTATTCTCATGGATTTGGTTTTACTAATATTGATTTTTAAACCTATTTTATTGGCCTCAGTGGATAGTGTTTCCAATTGGTCGGCTACATCCTGGAACCTTTGTCCTAACAGGCAGATATCGTCGGCGTATTCGAGATCACTTAGGCGTGTGGTTAACGTCCATTGTATTCCTTTTGTGTCGAAGTCTAAGTTGGAGAGAACATAGTCTAGAGCTATGTTAAACAGCAACGGAGAAAGCACACATCCCTGTCTGACTCCAGTAAGTATGGTTTGTTCAACAGTAAATGGTTTGAATTCAATTAGTGCGGTCGTAAATATTATTAAATTTATCTGACCTGGCCCATTGTTAAGACCCACCCGGAGCGATAAGCCACCGAGGTAGACAGAGTTGGTCTTTTGCAATTAACACTGACTAGACGGTACTCCCATAGTAAAGCCTAAAATAAATTTTACCTGAAACCGGGCCTTTTATACTATTATCGGTTAATCCGGGCTGTTTATAGTGGTAACTAATTGAACTTAACCATTTACTGTTTAACATACCATACGTCAAATTCGTCACTGTTGATCCCATTGCGTGTCACGCTGCACGTCGCCTCAGTGTACAGTAACTTTATAATCGAAATTATTTTATGAGGAATGTTTCTTAGCTCTAAAATTTTCCATATAGCAGCATGAGATAGGCTATCAAAGGCACGTTCGAAATCAACAAAAACCATGTATTGTGTGTTCCATTCAACCGATTGTTCCATTATTACCCTCACAGTATTAATGTGATCTATGCAGGAAGATTCTGGTCTAAAACCTGCTTGATTTGCTCGAAATTCAACCTTGTTTGTTAATCTTTTATGTACGATGGTCGTAAAAATTTTATTTATGACGGTAAGCAAGGTTATTCCTCTCCAATTTTTGCACAGTGTGAGGTTGCCCTTTTTTGGAAGCTTAATAATGTTACCTTTTTTCCAGCCCGCTGGAAATACCTAAGGCTATAGTTGGGTTTTAATTTCAGTATTTTAGAGATGCTAGAGTATTCCACAGAGTGTTGCGAACTTTGGAAAAAAACTAGTTTGATTCGTCCACCCGGTATACAATGAAAATTTACCTGTTTAGCAATAATATTTTTATAGCAATATTGTTAAAGAGTAAGGCTACAACAACAACTTATAAAAAAATCACTTAAATTGGACAACAGGTATAGGAAATTTGAGACATCAAAAGTGCCCGTCTGACACTGGCGCGCAGTGTCAGACGTTACCAAACAGACGATACAGACGATTACAGACGATAACAAACGTTTTGAAAGAATGATACTAGGAACAATTTTTGATCAGTTCGAGAACATATTGATATCTATGAAACGTCATGATTTAAATTCTTTGTCTTCTATTGAATATCTTTTCTAAAATTTGCTATCAGTAGACCTCTATATTCGATTGTTTAGTTCACTATCGTATACCATACTCTATTCATATTCGATTCTTTAGTTCAGACTTGACAGTACTCTGAAACAATCCTAATATTGTGTATCTTATCCATCTTGTGTTAAGCTGCGGTGCCCGAGTGGTTAAAGATATATTATATCTGAATCAGCCATGCTCTGTTAGCACTGAAGTTCGAATCCTGTCTCTTCTGTTTTTTTTATAAAGTAATTTGTTGTTTCTGTTGTCCCATGTTAAATTAATTTAAATTTAAATATAAGTCTTCGTTGTCTTATGCCATCATGAAATGCCGCTACTGTCTACATTGATAATTTTTTTCGGCGACTTGAAGTATTAAAAAACATGTATGTGATAGAACCGATCACAAAAATCATCCCTGACAAGTTGTCCTAATCATAACAGTTGTTTTTGAACGAAATTTGAAGTCAGATTTAGCTAATCGAGAAATTTTCATGTAATGCTTAGTGTAGGTTTTGAGTAAATGCCTTATTACTATGTAAAGTAATTTAAATGAACAACTGCAGCGCCTCAAGCGAGATATATATATATATATATATATATATATATATATATATATATATATATATATATATATATATATATATATAAATTTTTTTTTTTTTGAAATGTGCTCTAGCGACGTGCCCATTTTCAATAAAAAAACTTCGAAAAGTTCACGAAAGATTGAAAAAAAACTTTGTTTTTCAATTAAAACTTACCACGTATATTGAGTTTGTTGTACTTATCTACTAGTGCTCTTATTTATTAATCATATTTTCTATTTGTAAATTTTTTTGTCGTTTTCTTTCTGCAGTTATAGTAAACTTTGTAAGTACTTTAAATATAAAGCGTGGGAGTCATCTTCTATTAGACTGTTAAAACTTTCTGACAGACAGTATACTCTAAATTACACTGTTGAATTCAGGGCGACTTCAAAAGTCATGGAAATATATATTTTATTACGTTTTAAATAACTGTTAAACACGAGTGTTAACCATCATCAATACCTTATTAAATTTTTGGTTAGACTGATCTAATAGGTATTACACTAAAACGAATTTCAAATTATTTCCAGAAAAAAAAAAAGAATTTACTATTAACAGTGATACTTATACTTTTAATAGTTGTAAGTGCACACAATTCATACATAGTTGCAAACAAAAAAAAACCTTACACATATTATTTAACGAATTTAGATCAAATCTAACTGGGCTTTTTATCTATATTTAAGTAACATTCATTAGTTCCCGGTTAAACCGTAGTACTAACCTTAAATTAAATTTAATGATATAGACCTTGGGCCCACACTTCAAAAAAATTATTACCTCCATCTTGAGACTTTTTTGTATTCAGTTATTTTTGCCGAGTTGGACAACTTTTCTATTTGGAAAAATATTCGGGAGGGGTCTACTCTTAAAAAATTATTGGGCAATATTACCAATAGATTGTAAGTATTTTTATCAAACAATCCTGCAGAAAAAATCATCATTTATCACTCCATAGTGCGCCCCCCATATGAGGGGGGCGCAATACAATTTATATCGTCACAGATGATTTTTGCAGGATTTTTTGATAAAAAAATATTTACAATTAACTGGTGTTCCGATGGTAGGTTACGGAATCAATTAAAAATAAGTGTAAACAATGAACAGAAATATATTTATTTATTTTGGGTAAATAAGCGTGCTTCGTTTATTATCTCGTAAGGGTTTGTTAGCGAGGGTGTGTCTGAATCGTTCGCCTGCTGTGTCGATACTGCCAGACCACAACACTCCATTATGCCATCCATCATGCTTGCGGTTTACAATATGGTTAGAAAGGCAATAAATTACTAACATCTGCATTTTAAAAGATGAGAAACTTTCTGTATTTTAAGAAGTTGACATAAAGAGTGTGGCAATCTGGCCTTGGAATCTATTAGTGTTTCCTTGAAAAAAACATTAATTTTATACAATCTGCTTAGGGATACATTTCGTTTTTTAAACTTAACGGCCCTTGTTAGCATATGGTTTGTATATTAAATGTTATTTCGTTTTGAGAAAAGTTATTAAAAATTTAGCAAAAATAGTAATTAAAGCGTTCGCTATAACTGGTAATATTGTCAGAATAATTTTTAAAGGTACTCTAGTTGTCGCGCGCACCAAAATTTAGAAACTTTATATTTACGAAATGCGCCCTTCTGAAAATTTTTCGAAATACAAAAGTTGTCCAACTCGACATGAATAACTGAATAAAAATAGTCTCATGAGCGACGTAATGTTTTTTTAAGTGTGGGCCCAAGACCTTAATATGAAAATTGTGTCATTTTTATTGTTTTTTGTATCATAGTTTTAAAGGGGAACCAATGAAGATTGTATTTTTTGTATATATTGTAAATTATCACTATTTATACGTTTTTCTTAAATATCATCACACATCTGCAGGTATAATTTTTATTTAATATCTTTTTAAGCAATCAAATAGTCTGAATTCATAAAAACATTTTTGAAAACAAATTAAGGAATTTTTTTTCAAAAAATAACTCGAAGAGGAAGCATTTTTCCAAAAATTACCACGATAGAAAGGTGTTTATTTAGTTCGATGAGATAAGCCTAAAAATTGATTCCGAAGCAGCGATTGAACAATTGCCGGCCCACTTAGAAAAATAAAAAAATACATACATTTGAATTTTGAAAAATCTTGAAAATGAAACATTTTCTAAAAAAAAAGCACTTAGTCTTGTGTTCATGGTGTTCAAAGTAAATTTAATATGACACTATTTATCCTTAATTTTTAAGGGAGTTCTCGAACCAGAAATCGTTACTTCGGATTATTTTTTGTATTTTTTTTTATATACAGTCGAACCCGCTTATTAGAGTACCGGTTATAGGAATATCCCGGTTTATGGAATAAAAATTCGATGTCCCGAAACGTTTCTATTTACTACTTAATAAATTTATCCGTTTATTGGAATACGTATTCATAAAACAATACCGCTTATTAGAATATTATTTAGGTCAACGAATAAATTTTGACCTATAATTTCGAATTTCCTAAAAATTTAAATTATGTCTTATATTATAATTTCTCGCCAAGGACTTCGAAGGCCTGTAGTGCTGTTGTATTTATATTATTTGGGTTTGTCAGATAGGTAATAACTATTTTATTGCGTTTTTATGAGTACCAGTTCAATCGTTTACCGACAAATGCAGTCGTAAAATAATTTCCTTTGTCCAGAAACTATACATATTACCACCCAGTTGCCTGTTATAAAATTTTTAAGAAACAGTTCTCCCATCCTAATAGCTTGTAAAGGTATAAAAGGTTTTCGGGATGGCCAAACCATTGTAAATTTTTCTAATTTTTATAATTCAGAGCAACAAAAGTGACTAGTATTTTATACAACAAAAAAACAAGCTACAATTACCGATTATTTTTCAAGAATAAATAAGTAATTTTCTTATTAAGTATATTATGTATTTTAATACGAAAATATTTACATAATCTACATATTGCATACATTTCATATTAATTACTGCATGCATCCACATAATAGAATGTAATTTGGTTTTTTAATACATACGTTACCCTATTGTATTATTGACATAAAAAGACCTAAAACCATATACATATACATGTTAGTACTATTAATACGTATATTCGGTACACTTATTACGGCTAGCCACCAATGATCGGTTATTAGAATATCCCGGTTATAAGAATATTTTTGCTTGGCACGAAGGCTATTCCAACAAGCGGGTTCGACTGCATAAAATACGAAACAGTTTTGAATGCGCTTTAAAATGACACAAAAGCTACGTTTAGTAATTCAAAACTTGACGCAAATCTATAGTTTTTAAAGAACTACCCAAACTCAAAACCCATATTTTCTGAAAAGAAATATTGTAAATATCATACATATTAATTATATTAATATTATATTTAATGCACAAAATAACGGAAACAAGTAGAACATATGGACTGGATATAAACACCAGCAAAACGAAGATAATAATCATCAGCAAGGAAAACATAACCGGAGCAAATCTGTATGTGAACCAAATGAGAATTAAACGTGTCTCACAATACAACTACTTGGGAACCATAATCAATGAGTCGTGGAACAATACTCAAGAGATTAAATGTCGCATCAGAAAGGCAAACAGTGCATTCTTGACTATGAGCTCTGTGTTCAAGAGCCATTACCTCACCCTAGAAACAAAAATAAGGCTCCTTAAATGTTACGTGTACTCAGTGCTTCTATACGGAGTAGAAACGTGGACATCGAAAGGCGGAAACTCTATCGAAACTTCAGGCTTTTGAACTATGGTTGTACAGACGGATCCTGAAGATACCATCGACAGACAAAGTCACCAATGAAGAAGTACTACGGAGGATGAACCCAACCGCAGATTTGGTTAACATCGTGAAGGGTCGTAAGCTACAGTACTTGCGGCATATAATGAGAAATCAAGACAGATATGAGCTACTCCAATGCATTTTGCAAGGTAAAATCGAAGGAAAAAGGGACCCAGGACGAAGAAGAATATCCTGGCTTGCTAACCTGAGAGCATGGCACAGTGGTGTTAAAAAGTCCTGCATCACCTTACCAAATACGCGGTCTGTCGTCGATTTTTCCTTGTTCAGCATACTTCTTAATGACTCTAATTACTGTATATTGATTACAGTTTACTGCGGATGCTATTTCGCAACTAGATTTTTATCAAAAATCAAAGAGCGAATAAATGTGTTAGGGTATGGTTTGTTCAACAGTAAATGGTTTGAGTTCAATTAGTGCGGTCGTAAATATTATTAAATTTATCTGACCTGGCCCATTGTTAAGACCCACCCGGAGCGATAAGCCACCGATGTAGACAGAGTTGGTCTTTTGCAATTAACACTGACTAGACGGTACTCCCATCATAAAGCCTAAAATAAATTTTACCTGAAACCGGGCCTTTTATACTATTATCGGTTAATCCGGCCTGTTTATAGTGATAACTAATTGAACCATTTACTGTTTAACATACCATAACTACAGTGTTTATATAGTCAAAATATTTGGCAAATTTGTCATTAAGATTCAATTTAATGGTACTTTAACGACCTAATAATCACCTCATAACTTTCTCGGATTATGGGAAATCCCTTCAATCAGATTATTTTAATCTTTTCTATAGAATTATCGAGCTAGTAATTAAAAAAACATTAGTAAGTATACCGATAATGCTAATTACAAGCACAAACTTAAAATGAATTAGCGAAAATATACAAAAAACTTGTGTTAAACCTCAAAACTATAAGGCGCTTAGGTGATGCAGGACTTTTTAACACCACTGTAGAAAGACCTCAACACAACCATTCCGTATAGCAACCAACAAAATCATCATAGTCAGAATGATCGCCAACGTTCGGAACGGACAGGCACCCTAAGAAGAAGAAGATTTTTCTAAATTTTTCTAGAAAATTTTTCTAAACAAGGTATTTTGCACAAATTCTATAAATGTGTTATTTAATTCCTTTAAACGAATTGTTTGTACAGATTTTCTGTTTAAAAATTGATGCATTTTGTTAATATAAGGCTATTTGGTTGTTATGAAGGTTTTAAAATGCTTTTCACGAACAAATTTTTCCAGACACTTTCAAGTTTTGTAAAAGTGCAAATCGAATTTATGAAACAAAGCAAAAAGTCATGTTGTTTACTTTTTTTATTAACACAAATAATCATCATCGCTGCCAATCAAGTAAGTGATTTTTATATCGTCGTTTATTATATACTGGTAGTGACGTAACATTCTGACTACGAAGTTGAGTAGTGTATCTCCACAACACTCAACAATTTCACCCGACCAAATTGGGACCCGGTAGCACGGTCACCCGACCAAATTGGTCAGCCCGACTGTCGGGTACAACTTTGTTGTCGTTCAAACCTACACACACTCCAAGGGTCGGACCCAACGTTGTCGGACCCGAAAGTAGGGTGGTTGAGTCGGGACGTGTGTAGAACTTTTTAGCAGTCAAATTATAGTAGAACTTTTATAGTGGGTTGATATTTATGTCTGACGTTGTCACTTATAACCGAATATAAGTACATCCATATGAGTTCTTAAATAAAACAAATAGACTAAATGTTACCGCCAGTTTATTATAAATGAAGGATATTAGTTATTCACATTTTCGTACAGAAATGAGCAAATACTTTAAAGTCAAATGAACAAACTACATCTGTAGCGATTAACATCTATCACGTAGTATTTAAAAAGAGGACTATACTTTTTCTCAGACGCTTTTTTTCAGTGCGTCTCAGTTTTTCGATTTCTTTCTAACGCAGTTGGAAGTGACAGAAAAAAAGGTACGTCTGTGATTATATTCATTTATAATATTTATTCTAGTTGTTGATAGATGGCGCTATAATAAAAAATGATTTACGTATTATCTATTCTGTACAATTTATACGACTATACAAATCAAAGAACTTACCTACCTTTTTATAAATGCAATAAACACGATTGATTTGTTTTTATACCAAATTGCAAATAAAAGGGTTATACTGCAATCAACTTTTTATATTTGGCTGATTACGATTCTAACAACTGACAGATTTAACTAAAATGTGATGCAATGATTCCCTACATTCTTATAATCGTATATGACGTCAAAATTAATGCCACACTGAAAGACTAAGAAGAACTTTAGATTTTAGTCGTATATATATGTAAGAGGTAAATATTTTTTTCCGATTACAGCGCCATCTATCAACAACTAGAATAAATGTGTATAACTACGGACGTACCTTTTCTTCTGTCACTTGTGAAGTACTGAAACAAGCCTCTGAGAAGCACCATATAGTATCTTTTTATTCACTGACGATGTGCCTATTATCAGTCAAGCAGTAGATATCTTTCCTAAAACATATTATATTAAGACTGACCTACTGAAATCATGTTTTTCTCATTTACTATTATTTAAAAAAGACTTAACGAGAAATACCTCAGTAATATTACTAAAATCAATTTCATATAAATACTATCCTACTGATTAGTAATTTTCATCTGTATATTTGCTTGATTGTGAAATATGTACTTCATTAACTTTTCGCCATGGCGTTTTATCCACCACAATGCCTCTTAAGCCCGTTTTACAGCTTGCAATTATACCTGCAAGACGCAAGAAAGTTGCCAAAAGGCATGCACAGTATGTCGTCGGCTGATTATTTCCTCCAGCTTCTTGCAATTGCGCGATAATCGGTTTGGTGCCATTTTCTGTGCGTTTTTATGCAAGTCGGGGGGAATTTGTAGGAAGGAAGAAGGTACTTACGTAAACAGTCCAACACATTCAGCAATAAAAAAATACACAACATTTCAAAGATAATAATAATATAAAAATAAAAATAAAAATGTATACCATTTTTATTCAGTTGCAATGCGAAGGCAAAACAATCTTATTTTTCACTTAGAATAGGGAGCGCAGTCCAGCACTCTGAATCTACGATTTTCGACTCTTATTGGAGTCATCGTCGGAGAGGCCTAGGCCTGCTGCTCTCTACTCAAAGTGACCAATCATGAAAGTTTATCCCCACTGCAACTGACGTATGGATTAGGTGGCTAGCGTCATCTGGCAATTGAAAGGTAAATTTTTCAATCCTAATCGCAACATTAATAATATCGAAAAATATTAAAAATATTACTAAAAGATTTTTAAATTGAAAACTTATTGGTACATTTCCCTGGTAAAAATGATTTGGGAAGCGAAAGTAAATATCAAGAGAAAGAGAGGAAGACCAAGAAAAACATGGGACCAAGCTATTGGAAAAGTTCTACAAAAGAGAGGCAAATCCTGGAAAGAAGCAAAAGTATTGGCACAAAATAGAAGACAGTGGCGTAAATTTGTACACAATATCTAAGTTATTATTGTAATCCCGACACCAATAGGTAGAAGGGAATTTGGTTATATATATATATATATATATATATATATATATATATATATATATATATATATATATACATTTCCCTGGTGACACCTCCAAGGCTTCTACAATTTGCAAGCCAAATGGATGCTGCAGTGAAGACAAAAGGGAAGGAATTCTACACTATGCAATTCACAACCCCCGTCTTGTCTTCACTGCAGCATCCATCTGGCTTGCATATTGTAGAAGCCTTGGAGGTGTCACCAGAGAAATGGACCAATAAGTTTTCAATTTAAAAATCTTTTATACCCCATTCCACGAATATACGACTCTCTTGGATTATCGCGACAACGAATATTTTACTGTGCAAAATATGAAGAACGAAAATAAATTGCAAATTATATTGTTGTTTATTGGAGTAATTATTGGAGCAAAATACTTTCGTACTTTTTATGTTGCACACTAAAATATTCGTTGTCGCGATAATCCAAAACAGTCGTATATTCGTGGAATACACCATAGTAATATTTTAAATATTTTTCGATATTATTAATGTTGCTATTAGGATTGAAAATTTTACCTTATAATAATGATACTTAAGGTTGTTGCCACTGTACAGACTGCCACAAATAGTGTTAAAAAACAGCAATAAGTAATAAAAAAAAACAAAAGTTTATAAGTTAGGTTAAGGGTAAAATTTCAACATTAATTGCAAGCCAAGTAGCAATCTGTAAAATCGCACATAAAGACCTTGCAATAGACTTGCAGCAATGGCAGCAAGTTTTCTTGCGAGCTGTAAAACGGGTATTACCAAAGCAAATTTAAAAATAACTTCTAGTGAATTAGATATATATTAATATTTCGAGAAGTCCGGTAAATAACGTTTTGCCCAAAACAGTAAAATTAGACTTGCCGGTGGATTGAACTGTCAGTTTAAATTGTGACTATAAATATCATTTTTTCATCTACTTTCTTGTTATTTGATTTATACCTAGTGACAAATGTATTACATTTTCAAAGAATTGTAAATATGCAATTCTAATACTGACATTAAGGTAAAAATCCACGAGGAAAAAGTTTTCCTGTAGTTGGCTGTATACCATATATTACAAAAAAAAACGACTAAAATCCTTTACAAAAGGTATATTTTTGTTAAAATCCCTAAAAAGTGTTACATCGCGGAACTCGTTTTCGATCGGATGACTGATCATCATCAGTGCTTACCTAAAATGAGTATAACGTGATGCTAATTAACTATTTAGATGGGAAATAAGCCACAATTAACTTGAAAAAATAATTTTATTAACGTTTCGACGCCCAAATCGGGTGTCGTTGTCAAAATACAAAATACTACTAAATTAAACAAAAATGTTGTTGCTTAGTAAAAATTCTTCTAATAATTTATTTAATCTCACTAAGTTATATCGGCAATTCAGACATATATAAATGAGCCAGATTAAATAAATTATTAGAAAAATTTTTATTAAGCAACAACATTTTTCTTTAATTTAGTAGTATTTTGTATTTTGACAACGACACCCGATTTGGGCGTCGAAACGTTAATAAAATTATTTTTTTCAAGTAAAAAAGTGGCTTATAGTTAAAAAATGGTTCAAGTGGCTTATTTACCATCTAAATAGTTAATTATAAAAATGCCACAAGGAAATAGCTTCAGAACAACGTGATTCTAATGCTAACCACCAATATACAAAAATATATGGGTGAAAACCCTTTAAAATTGATCCGTCATGGAAACATAGATAAAATATGTGAACTTAAACATGGATGTACAAAATACCCCATGCATTATATCTATATCCCATGTATATATGCTCCAGGTACCATTTGAGCCCAAAATTGACTTGTTGACATGTTGACTAGATGATGGCAAGTGCCATCCGATCGAAAACTAGTTCTGTGATGTAGCCCTTTTTAGGGATTTTAACAAATATACTAGTCTAAGCCAAATAAAAAAAATTATATTAAAAAGAAGATTACCGAAATAGTATCAACCGTCCATTGACAAAACATGTTTTTCTCTGTATTTTCTCGTTAGCCTCTTCATTATATAGTTTCTGTAGATATACTGCATGTATGAAGATGTATTGTTCTAGACATTTTTGATTTAATAATTTAGTCTTTTATTGATTTAACTCTTATCATTTTGTTTTATATCAAATACCTATTTTCTTATAATTTTTTTTCTTTTTCGGTGAAGTTACGTTCTCCTTTATTGTGTCCCTTTCATCAGTTTGTCTCTCTTTACTTTCCCAAGAATGTATATCTGGTAGATACTGCTATTCTCCCATTTCCAGGAAATTGACAATTATATATCACTTTTTTCATTCCGATTAAAACGCACTCGCTTTTCCTTGGGTCTTTTTTATCCATTTTTGGACATGTCACCTCTTATAAAAGAAATTTCGTTTCTTCATTTCCTCTGAGACAATGTATAACTGTAGTAGGATTATCAGCCTCATACTCGGTCTCTAGAGACTATTATTATATACAATCTATAGGGCTTTTCATTCACAGTCGTTTGTTTCGAGCTTCTGTCATGTGTCACATAATATTAATATATCTACGTCATACGTTATTTGTATATAACAGTGATACAAACCAAAGACGTATGGCGTAGATATATTAATATTATGTGACACATGACAGAAGCTCGAAACAAATGACAATCGATGAAAAGCCCTATTCACAACGAAGAAGTTGTACGCATAAGTAATTAAACATGAAAACTTTGCGTTCTTCTTTTACAGCTTACATCATGATACTATAAATAATAGGTTATTTATAGTATCATGGCTTACATTATTGTCGGACAGATGATCATTTCGCGCGCTTCTTCTTAACTCTACTGATATTACAGCAGGTTACCTACCATTCGTGTAGATTTTTGACGTTGATATTTGAAGTTGACAGTTGACATAGACTTCCCAAGTTTACTGAATCATACTACGCAGTATAATTATTAATCCAATTATCAGTAAAAACAATAAAAATATTGTTAAATAAATATTAGAATCATAATATATTATGTATAATAAATACATTTGTCTCTATGTGTAGTCAGCAACATACATTTCTCACGAGGTTTATTTTTGTCACTATACCGAAAATATAAATATAATTACGACAGAAGTAGGAAAAAAGCATAAATATATTCATAGTAATAATATAGTAGACTGTTTCAGTTTATTTTTGCTCAAAATGTTTCAGTGTTCAGTACAGTGCTTACCACAAAACTTGTTATAGAGACCTCCATATTATTGTTGATATATGTACATAAAAATTTACCCCTCGAAGTAAAACTGTAGCATATTTTATAAAGGCTTTCTTATTCAGAGAAACCAACGAAGTAAACAAAGAAATTTTTTAAAATTATTGCTTGGTAGTTCAATGACACTCTATAAATTTTTAGCACATTTGTTTTTATTTTGCCAACGTTTTAAATTAACAGATTTATTTCATTATTAACCCATTAAAATGATGTTTACCGTGCTCCGTACTCTTCTACTGTTCCTTGTTTACCATGCTACGTTTTGGATATTACATATCCTTCTTACTTTTTCATTTTTTTACGCTAATATAAAGTATATCCTGCTATTTCTTGTGATGTTTGCAGTTCCATTGATCTCAACATTCTCTTATTTACATGCTTGTGTTTTCCCTTACATGCTGTTACTCGTTTTATACTCTGATTTTAGACTGCGTCTCTCTTGTTCTTCTGCATATTCTAGTCGCTTGTATTTTCTTCTCGTTATAAATTTCCCTGTTATTTCTGGTGTTTCTTTGAAGGTGTTTAAGTCTAGCTTGACTTTTTCCTATACTGCAGTTCTACATTGATCATCATACCATTCCATACCGCATTCCATTGTCTCTTGGCCTTTCCGCCGGTTTTTCTGCAGATTCTGTTATTATTGTTTTTAATTGTCTCCATTCGTCATCTGCAGTTTCTTTCTCTCTGGTTCCGTTTAGTTTTGTTTGGAGAACATTTTGATATTAGTTACAGTCGGAAAAATGAAAGAATACCCATGAACGATCACATCAATCATTTATTTTGTATTTGCTATCTTTTTCTATAACAAACGTTTGTTATTTATAGAAAAATACAGCAAATACAAAATAAGTGATTGATGTGATTGTTCATGAGTATTCTTTCATTTTTCCGACTGTAGGTCTGTTGCCCATGTTGTAGAGATAAGGATGTGCTCAATTTGATTAGCTTCGTTGGTTTCTGATAGTTCCCAGGTTCTTTTATGGATATCTTATCTCTGGAAGTTAGTACTGACAACTCCATAATTATTTGCTGCTGCTAATTCTACAACCCTAAGTCCATTTTGACTGGTTTCAGTAGGCAAACTATGTTTCCCAAATACACTGGGGTGCAAAATTAACCGGACACCTTAAAAATGGGCCATTTTTAATGTCTAATTTTCTAAACCTGTTGTCCGATTTAAGTGACTTTATTATGTTATGGTTCCGTTTAGTTTTGTTTGGAGAACATTTTGATATTAGTTACAGTCGGAAAAATGAAAGAATACCCATGAACGATCACATCAATCATTTATTTTGTATTTGCTATCTTTTTCTATAACAAACGTTTGTTATTTATAGAAAAATACAGCAAATACAAAATAAGTGATTGATGTGATTGTTCATGAGTATTCTTTCATTTTTCCGACTGTAGGTCTGTTGCCCATGTTGTAGAGATAAGGATGTGCTCAATTTGATTAGCTTCGTTGGTTTCTGATAGTTCCCAGGTTCTTTTATGGATATCTTATCTCTGGAAGTTAGTACTGACAACTCCATAATTATTTGCTGCTGCTAATTCTACAACCCTAAGTCCATTTTGACTGGTTTCAGTAGGCAAACTATGTTTCCCAAATACACTGGGGTGCAAAATTAACCGGACACCTTAAAAATGGGCCATTTTTAATGTCTAATTTTCTAAACCTGTTGTCCGATTTAAGTGACTTTATTATGTTATAGCCTTATTCTTTAGCAATATCGCTAATAGTAATATTGATGCTAAACAGGTAAATTTTCATTGTATACCAGGTGTACCAATGAAACTGTGTTTTTTCTCAAACTTCGCATCACCCTGTGGAATATTCTAGCATTTATAAAATATTCAAATTAAAACCCAACTATAGCCCCGTGTTTTCTCAACATTCTGTTTTTTATTCATTCGCTTATGTTGGATCGTAAAACAGTTAGGTATTTTAACAATTAATAATCCATGTTTTTTATCAGTACAGGGTGTTTTTCAATAATTATGGCGAACTTCAAGGGGTAATTCTAAATGAAAAAATAATGATAGTTTGCTTTATAAACCTATGTCCGCAAATGCTTCGTTTCTGAGATAGAGGGTCTTGAAATTTTTCTTACAAACTGAAGATTTATTTATTGCTGTAAAACCGGTTGAGATATGCAACTGAAACTTGGTGGGTTTTAAGAAGTAGTTATTGTACATTTTTTGACATACAAGCAGGAATTTAATATTCACCATTGGCGCGCATACGGGTAATATGACGGCTCATATTACCCGTCTCATATTACCCGTACGGACACCAATGGTGAATATTAATTTCTTACTTGTATGTCAAAAAATGTACAATAACTACGTCTTAAAACCCACCAAATTTCATTTGCACATCTCAACCGGTTTTAAAGCAATAAATAAATCTTCAGTTTGTAAGAAAAATTTCAACACGCTCTATCTCAGAAACGAAGCATTTGCGGACATGCCGGTTATAAAGCGAACTGTCATTATTATTTTCATGTAGAATTACCCCTTAAAGTTTACCATACTTATTTAAAAACACCCTGTATTGATGAAAAACATGGCTAGTTGTTAAAGTACCTAAATTTTTTATGGTCTAATGTAAACGAATGAATAAAAAAACAAAATGTTTTTTGAGAAAACATGAGGCTATAATTCGATTTTAATTTCAGTATTTTATAAACGCTAGAATATTCCACAGGGTGATGCGAACTTTGAGAAAAAAACACAGTTTGATTGGTACACCCGGTATACAATGAAAATTTAACTGCTTAGCAACAATACTCTTATAGCGATATTGTTAAAGAACAAGGCTATAAAATATTAAAAAAATCACTTAAATCGGACAACAGGTTCAAGAAATTCGAGACATCAAAAATGACCCATGGTTAAGGTGTCCGGTTAATTTTGCACCCCAGTGTATATTTATAAAAGGTGTTTTCTTTTCCCAGCTTAGCACTATAGCAAATCGCCTAATGTAATAATAGCATGGTGTCTTTAGATTTTGTCACATACTTCCGGTAGTTCTCCATAGAATCTTTCAACCTCTCCTTCATCAGCCTCTTCTTTCGGTGCATATACATTAACCATTGCCACGTTATGCAGTTTACCAGTTAGTCTTATGGTGCAAATTCTATCTGATATTGGTGTAAATGCGATAATGGATTTTCGCAGTCTTTTGGCTACTATAAATCCTATTGCTCTTTCTTGTCTGACTTCGATTCCGGAACATAATAGTGAGATTTTATTTTTACGAATTTCTCCCTGGTTCTTTCATCTGATTTCCTGCATTGCCAATATTTTAACTCTGTGTTTTTCAATTTCTTCTGACAAACTAATCATAGATTCTGCCTTTAAGAGGATTCGCACATTTCAGGTTTCAAATTTTAAATCCATAAATTTTTCAAAAATATATTGATTCAAAATTTGCATATGGATTTTTAAATCCACATCTTTCTTAGCTGAGTCCGTCGTTGTGAGGTCAATCCGTTTATCTTTTTAGGCATTGTATTCGCAACAATTGGGCGTTACAAGGAAGGGTCGTTTAACCCTTTGCTTAACCTCTTATTCATCGGAGGACCAAAATTCCCTTCTTCGTCAGCCCTTAACTCACCTGGGAGTTGATTACCCAGTCTCCAGTGGGGTTCCTCAGGTTACCAGTGTGTACCAACTTGGAAGTGAAGATAGGAATTGAGTAGGAGAGGCTAAGTAGTGCCAACATGATACGGCATCATGTATTCGCTGTGAGCCGATGAGTAGAGGGGATTTGAGAGTTTTCGCCAGCGCTGTTAGTCGCTGTTTTGTGCATTGAATTTGAACAATTTTATCAGAAAAGTACATGTTTCACACCGCGAAAGAGCGCTACCGACGAAACTAACAGCCAATAAAAACAGAGGTAACCTCTAAATTTCACATAAACTTCTTCTTTTTCACAATGGCCTCTTGCGTAAGCAGTCATCCAGTCGCACGAATTTATATATTAAATATTAAAATTTTAATGAATAAAATAAAAAAAAAACATAATTACTTTTACTATTAATTCTGTGTATTCGTTCAGTAATCAGGTTATAATAATATTTCAGTTCATAATTTGTGTTTTTCTAGATACATATCTATTTTTCTCATTTTGCGTATTTCACATACACCGATTTTATCAGAAGTACAAGTTTCAAACCGCGAGAGAGCGCTACCGTCGAAACTCACAGCCAATTGCGCTACACTACCCTTTTCCACACCACTAATTAATGACAGATTTGCGATATATTTCAGTTAGTCATATGAGAAAATATTTTTGCAGTTAACTATACCAAGCATTTTTCGTTAGAGGACTTTCTCAACATATACAATGTTGTTGTGCAAGGGATAAGAAAGCTTTTGTAAAGATTGAAAGTATATTTTTAAACAGTTGACTTAAATATTGCTATAATTGCAAGGTACAAATTTATGTCAGATTTTTATACAAGTGTAAGTTTGTTGTAAACCATCATTGTGAATAAGAATATAATTATATTTTTAATTAATAAGTACTATTTATATATAGAAAGGAGACACGGTTTCGGTGGAAATAAGAGACCGAATAAATATTACATTGTATTATTGGCTGCGGATGCATACAATTTTACTAAGACTGGGCAACTACAGCTCCCGGAACGAACCATGGCCGATGACAAACACTGTCGTCGGTTGTACACGAATCTAAACTTTACGCAGAGAGTATCATGTTTCGCTCCGGGAGCTGTTCCAGAGCGTGACGTCGCATTAGATGATATTTTGACATTTCCAAACAAACCTACTCGAAGACCCATAAAATTTACTGTAACTTTAATCTTAGATAAAATAAAAAAATCTACGGTTTCGTTTTGATTTAAATCTGTCTCTCTCCATCCTCCGATAGTACTATTTCTAGGTCTACCTGTTGTCAAGCAGGCTCTGAGGAAAACAAATTTACACCAACACGACCGTAGTTTTTCGATATAAAATAAAACTATATCGCAGTATGGTTAGAACGCCCTCTAACGCGGAATAAGTGAAAGTAATTTCCACTCGATTCAAGTTCTCTGTTACCCAGGTATGACAATACCAAAAGGCACCGTTAGGAAAATTCATTTCACTTATTCCCCGTTAGAGGGCGTTTTAACCATACTGCGATATAAATAGTTTTAATTTATATCGAGAAACTACGGTCGTGTTGGTGTAATTTGTCTTCCTCAAACAAGACCTTTATTTATCTTGATCTCTTCTGTGCTATTTTCAAGTGCTTGTGTAAATAACTCTTCGGAGTATATATTAAATAGTAATGGTGTTTTAATTTATATCGAGAAACTACAGTCGTGTTGGTGTAATTTGTATTCCTCAAACAAGACCTTTATTTATCTTGATCTCTTCTGTGCTGTTTTCAAGTGCTTGTGTAAATAACTCTTCGGAGTATATATATTAAATAGTAATGGTGAAAGTAAACAGGCCTGTCTCACTCCTCTACTTATCTGCTGTGGATCCGTGATATTTCCATCTAATGTTACAACAGTCTGTTGGTTCCAATAAACATTTCTCACTATGTTAATATCATTTGTGTCCTTTTCACTTTTATATGAGACTGTTTTGTTGAACTTTGTCGAAAGCTTTCTCATAGTCTATAAATGCAACGAAAATATCTTTTTGTCGCTCTCGAAATTTTTGGGCAAGAGTTGTGAAACTATACGGAGCTTCTACTATTCCGAAGCCATTAAGAGCCATGGATGTTTATAGGAAACCAATATTATATTTCTTCACATTTTATGTCCCGTTTGTTTCTCACAGTTTTCTGAACTTCTCTATTTCGGTAAGTGTATGTTTTCCAGTCTTCTGGATTTTGTGTTTGTGTCTGGCTTTTGTTTGGCATCTACTAATTCTCTTCTTTTCTGCGACCAGCCCTCCGGATTTACGTTTCACACATCTTCCTTATACTCCAAAGCATTTTGTGCTGCCGTATACAATATTTTATTTGACATTATAGTTCTTTCACCGTCTTGTTTTTTTTTTTTCGAAAGCTTTGTAGCCAATCCGAGTTTGTACAAAAATATGGTGGATCCATTCTTTAGACTTTCCAAATTATATTTTTTTATACTTTTATTTCCAGGAATTGTATGTTTATATTGATGGTCAGCTCTTCCATTGAATCCATTTCTAACTTTTAACGGTAAACTCTCACATAACGCGCACCGTTTTTATTTAAAATAGTCTCTCCATACTTTCCAATAATCTTCCTGTTGTCTCTTCTTGCCACTCACACACAATCTAAGATTGAAGTTAAAGTAAAATAAATTTTACTACATGTTATCAGTTTGTCAGCAAATATTTCCACGTATCATCTTATTTGATGCAAAGTCTGCGTAGTTCATTTTCGGGTGCGGCCCAAAAGATCAACTGTCATCAACATGCCTAACTTCACGCCAAACTTTGATGTACCCAAAAAGCATAGACACCAAGTTGGATACGACCCTGTCATATTCACAGCAACTCGCACACATAATATTAAGAAAAATAAATATATAGAATATTATAGAAATTGAATTAATGAAGTATCAAAGTTGCGCGTGAAGTTAGGCGTGTTGATGACAGTTGAGATTTTTGGGGCGACCCTCCATTTGGACATTCATTAAATCTGCAGTGGTGCCAACAGTAAAAACAATTCGTATCTGTTCTACTTTATATTAAAGTTTGTCGGTCTCTTTATTTCCTGTTAATTGTGCATTTATTGTTTTAACATGCGTAAGTGTAGATAATTAGAAATTAAACATTTTTTGAAAACAGAACATTTTAATTTTAAATCCCGATATCGGTCCTGTTAAATAAAACTATAAATTTCAAAATATATCGCCCTTACATCGGTTTATTGTTTTCGCCCATTTTACATCATTAAATTGTGAGAGCCATGAATTATTCACGTCTGTCTGTCCGTCCGTAAATACAACTCCTCCGTTATAAGAACATATAAAATGACAAATGAAGTGTCGAATGAGAGCGTATAACCCAAAGATTGTACTAAATGTGAGAAATTTGACCTGGGACTTAAGGTTTTAGAGTTGCAACAAGAAGTACCGTTTTACGGTCGCCGAGGTAGTACAAGCGATGTATTATTCGACTCGTCTTAGCAAGCCGAGAACAAGTATATGCTTCCTGTTTTTATATCACTTCTGGTTAACAAGTGCTAATCGGAAGTGCCACAATATAATCGCAGAAGTAGTACATGCGATATATCAAGCGACGGGTATGGTAAAATCGAGTTCGAATTAGTTCCGGTTGTGATGTCATTTCCGTTGAAAAAGTTATTACCGGAAGTTTGACAAAATTTAATCAAAATTAGTGAAATCGTATATCAATTGACGCAAAATTACACGAAGAGTTCAAATAATGACTTCCGGTCACGTTGGATCACCTCCAACATTTATTTATTTAACAACTGTATAGAAACTTCAATTGCGACCAAATTCAAAAATTGCATATGAAAGCTGTACTTTTCACCTATAAAACGCATTTTGATTTTTGTCGATAGGCGACTGATCAAAAGAAATCGAATTTTTATCGTCGACTTAATACAAATTTTATAAAAAAAATTGATTTAACGCGAGGAAATGTCATTCAAAATGGCCAATCGCTTCAACCGTTGTTTCTGAGAAAACGGTTCATTCTACACAAAAAGTGCTAATAAATATTTTTGTTCAGTTACATTTCTACCACATTTCTTTTTTGAAACATTTTTTTTACGGCAGATTCTTGATAAAATTCGATGGTCTCCCCCTCTCACGAGGGAGGAGCCCGCGAGTAGAAATGGCAAAATCTTTGCATTTTTTTGGGTCGCAAAGTTGACATTCCCAGCAAAATTCAGCTTTCATGAGCATGATTATTGGAGACCAAATCACTGATCACTGGACCACTGTGGGATTTTGCCCAAAAATGTTTAACTCTAATTTTCTATTCGTATGGGTTTTTTGTTTGATTTTATTGTTTGAAATGCTATATTTATATCCACATACAATTTTCACACTTGTGTTTGTAGATTAAGCTAAGATTATTTCTTGAAATACCTATAAGTGATTTAAATATAATATAATCTCCATTTTTAGAATAAAAATTCCTCAGGATGAATGAACACAAATGCATTAGGTATACATATTTCTATAAAAAGCTGCTTTTAATTTTAGTATTTACTAAAAAATATTGAAATTAAGAATGGTTTTGAGATTAATTTTTATGTACAGTGTTTTTTAGCTTAGGAGCAAGTATGTTGTAATACTATTGTAAACAAATGAAAATATATTACTACTTTAAAAATGGTATTTTATTAATCTCTTGCGCTCCCTGCAACTGCTTCAATGGATACGGCATGCGCTCCTCTACATTTATCCCACTAGCAGGCAGGACCGCCTAAAGGCGGTTTAATTTCTAGCTATTGTTCTGCTATTCCAGCGCTACATTTATGCCTGCAGCATGCAAACCCGCCTTAGGGATAAAAAGTAAAAAAATTACTCAAAAACAAGAATCTGGATAAGAGAGATGCAACATTGATAGCAAATTTATACTACGGCCAACGATAAAAGGTGAAATTTGGAAGATAAGTGTCAGAAGAAATGGTGATAAGGAGAGGGTCAGGCAAAGTTGCATACTGTCGCCGTTATTGTTTAGTACTTATTCTGAAGAAATCATAAAAGAAGCTTTGGTAAACGAGACAGTCGGCATAAAAGTGAATGGAAGTTTAATTAATAACATTAGGTATGGCGACGGTACAGTCATAATAGCCGACAACTTAGAAGACTTAAAAAGAATAATGAACAAAATATTAAGATATAGTATTCGGTATATTGTCCTTATAGTATAGTACCTATACTATACGGACTTTCTCTTAACATCAAAAAAACCAAATTTATGAAAATTAGCAAGAACAACAATACAAACGAAATATTAAAGGTAGGCGCCCTTCAGATTGAGAGATTAAAAAAATATACTTAGGAACGATAATCACAGAAAATAACGATTACTGCAGAAATAAGAGTGAGAATTGAAAAAGTACGTGCTAACTTCGCGAAAATGAAAAAAGATTTTATGCAGCAAAGATTTGACATTGGTGCTCAGAATAAGACTAATTAAATGTTATGTACCGAGTGTCCCAATAAGAATGGCTCTCGGCCATATCTCGGGAACCGTTTATAGTACAGCTTTGAGAAAAAAATATTTATAACCAAAGTTGCCTCGGGAAAAGCCTGGAAATTATTTTCATAAATGTAGGTCCACCGCTAGAGGGCGTAATTGAATATCAAAAATTAAAACATCAAAATTTTACAAAATTTACCTAATGAAAAGGCACTGGAAATCCAATCATCGTATTCTTTATAAAATGCTGCGCATATTTGATTTCACAAGTTTAAGTCTACCTTTGCAAATAAGAGGTGGGGGTGAGTGGGAACCTTCTTATGAAAAAATGGCTGTAAGTCCGGTTCTGCTAAATCGAATTTTGCATACTTGGTCTTGTTGAAAACAGCTCATTTTCGTCAATGTAAGTATCTTATTTTTGAAATAGCCTACTAAGTAATATGCAAGCTGGAAGGCGTTATTTAATTATTATCAGAAATCTAGTTTTCTTTGGAAAATATTAAATACAAGTATACATTTTTAATCCTATACTACAAAATTAGACCAAATTAGCAACGTAATACCGAAAACCGCATGTCGATACCTTTTTTCTATCTCGAGATATCTTAGGAAACGTGTAAATTTTAAACAACTGTTAATGCCACCGGTAAACGAAGTTAAGGAAAAGTAGTGTGCTATGGAAAAAAACAAATAAAGATTTTCCAGATGTTAACGTATATAATTAATTAAAACAACAAGACAAACAGCACTATAAAATATAAAAAAGAAATAAAAGCAAATACTTACTTAGTCTTAGTGACTGCCTAAATGTTCAAATTGTTGCCCATCATTTTCGATGCAAGCATTTACTCTTTCAAGAGTAGATTGAATAGCAACAGATTTAACTGTTTTAGACTTTTAGTTGTGGGGACGGATTAAAGACCTTGTTTTTGCCGCTAGGCCCTCTACTCGAGAAAGCATGATCTAGAATCTAGAGAGAATACGAAACCCCATTTAAAGCATTGCGAAAGCAGAAATTGAGACTGCTGTTCAATCTACTCTTGAAAGAGTAAATGCTTGCATCGAAAATGATGGGCAACAATTTGAACATTTAGGTCGTCACTAAGTAAGTAGTTGCTTTTATTTCTTTGTTATATTTTATAGTGTTGTTTGTCTTATTGTTGTTTTAATTAATTATATACGTTTACATCTGGGAAATATTTCTTTGTTTTTTCCATAGCACACTATTTTCCTTCACTTCGTTTACGGTGACATTAACAGTTGTTTAAAATTTACACGTTTCTTAATTAAGATATCTGGAGATAGCAACAAGGTATCGACATGCGGTTTTCGGTATTATGTTGCTAATTTGGTCTAATTTTGTAATACAGGATAAAAAATGCATACTTGTATTTAATATTTTCCAAAGAAAACTAGTTTTACGAAAATAATTAAATAACGTCTATTATCTGGCATATTACTTATTAGGCTATTTCGAAAATTAAACTCTTACAGTGACGAAAAAGAGCTGTTTTCAACAAGACCAAGTATGCAAAATTCGATTTAGCAGAACCGGACTTACAAGCCATTTTTTCATAAGAAGGTTCCCACTCACCCCACCTCTTATTTGCAAAGGTAGACTTAAACTTGTGAAATCAAATAAGCGCAGAATTTTATGAAGAATATGATGATTGGATTTCCAGTGCCCTTTCATTAGGTAAATTTTGTAAAATGACTTTTTAATTTTTGATATTAAATTACGTCCTCTAGCGATGGACCTACAATTATGAAAATAATTTTTAGGCTTTTCCCGAGGCAAATTTTGTTCTAAATATTTTTTTCTCAAAGCTGTACTATAAACGGTTCCTGAGATATGGCTGAAAGCCATTCTTATTGGGACACCCGGTACACAGTGTGCTTTACTATGGAACTGAATCAAGAACATTAAACCGTGATGCAATAAATCGACTTACGCGTATGAAATGTGGACATTTAGAAGAGTGTTAAGGATTTCATGGGTAGATAGAGTCACGAATATAGAAATAGAAGTGTTAAGGAGAATTAGCAGAGAGAGGGAAATTGAAAACACAATAAAAGAAAGAAAACTGCAATATCTCGGACATGTGATGAGAGGCGAAAGATACAACATCTTGAGACTCATAATTCAAGGAAAAATAGAGGGTAGGAGAAGCGTACGAAGGAGACGCGTTTTCTGGTTGAAGAACCTCAGATAATGGCTTGGTTGCAGCTCAAGGCAACTGTTTAGAGCGTTGCCACGAAGGTCAGAATAGCCATGATGATTGCCAATCTTCGTCGCGGAGATGGCACCTAAAGAAGAAAAAGAGGGATAAACCGCCACCGATTGGAGCGCACACCGAAGCACGGTTCGGGAGCGCCAACGTATCCACTATGTGGGGGAGTTACAGGAGCGCGAACATGGTGGATACATGCCTTAAGGATCGTGTTTCTTTTTTCATCATCATCTGGCTTTAAGACCCTATGTGGGTGCCAGTATCCTCCTCTTCACCTATCCTTATTCCACTTCTCTATTTTTGCAAAGCTTTTTTCATAATACTGATATCCCTGCTGAGGCACTTGCTCTCCATTGTCGAGATTTCTTTATCCTTCAAGTAGCTTTTGACTAGGTTACTAACTTAGTAACAGATAAGCAAGCGGGAGGCTGGCTTACTTTGGTAGTTTCAAGTGTAAAGATAAGACAAGGCTAGGCTAGACTAGACAGATTTTTTTTATGAGGCTAAGCAATTTTTTTCGTATACACACAATGTATTTTTTGAATGCCAACAAAAAAATTTCCAAGTATCAGTCTAGGATTTTACATTACTCCAAGAAATTAACGCACCATCTTAAAAATGGGTCATTTTTTATGTCTCGAATTTCCTAAAGCTGTTGTCCGATTTAAATGATTTTTTAATGTCTTAAAATAGCCTTATTCTTTAACAATATCGCTGTAATAAAATTGTTGCTAGAGAGGTAAATGGTCACTATACCGGGTCTACCAATCAAACTGTGTTTTTTTCTCAAAGTTCACCACATCCTGTTAAATATTCTAGCATTAATAAAATACAGAAATTAAAACCCAACTATAGCCTCAGGTTTTCCTAACATTCTGTTTTTTATTCATTCGCTTATGTTGGATAATACAAAAGTTAGGTACTTTAACAACTAGCCATGTTCTTCATCAATACAGGTTGTTTCTAAATAAGTGCGGCAAACTTTAAGGGATAATTCTGCATGAAAAAAGAATGACAGTTTGCTTTATAAACGTATATCCTCACATGCTTCGTTTCCGAGATACGGGATGTTGACATTTTTATTACAAACTGACGATTTATTTATTGCTCTAAAAACGGTTGTGACGTGAAATTGAAATTTGGTAGGTTTTAAGAGGTAGTTATTGCGCATTGTTTGACATACAATTAATAATTTTATATTCACCATTGACGCGCATACGGGTGATATTACCCGTATGCACGCCAATGAATGCAGATTTCAACACTCCGTATCTCGGAAACGAAGCATTTGCGGACATAACTTTATAAAGCAAACTGCTATTTCTTTTTCATGTAGAATTACCCTTTAAAGTTTGTCGCACACCCTCTATTGATGAAAAACGTCGCTAGTTGTTAAAGTACCTAATTTTTTATTATCCAACATAAGCGATTGAATCAAAAAACAGAATGTTAAGAAAATCTGAGGCTATAGTTGGGTTTTAATTTCAGACTTTTATAAACGCTAGAATATCCCACAGGGTGTGGTGAACTTTGAGAAAAAAACACAGTTTGATTTGTACAGCCGGTATACAATGACAATTTACCTGTCTAGCAACAATATCATTACAGCGATATTGTTGATATTGTTAAAGAATAAAACATCAAAAAATGAGACAAAATTCGAGACATCAAAAAATGATCAATTTTTACGGTGGTGCGATAATTTCTTGGAGTAGTGTATTTAATAAGCTAAAGAGCTTCAATCGGGGAAATCTTAAAGAATATTATCGATGACGATTTTTCCTTGAAAATTTTCAATATTCACTCCTTGTTGCTACTTTCTGTATCCACCTCGGAGTCAACCTGCACGGGATCATAATTCTAATTAATGTACAATAGACATATTTTACGGGATAGACTCCATATTACTGATGACAGTGATTTTTCAGCTCCAGCTCTCCGTCTACTAGGAATATTCAAAATGATTAGAAGAAAGTAATTTTAAAAACATTAAAATGTACACCCATCTCAACGTGCTAAAATGTAACTAGACATGTCCCGCATATCACCTGAATAAGCCATTTATTTCCAACAATAATGGTGTCATTCACGTCGATTATCTCTAATTTATTATAAAATTTATGCACGTACTAAGTTTATTTAGGTATTAAAAAACAAATAAAACACGAACAAAACTATATTTATTTACAAAAATATTAATTTAGTCATATGAATAAGAAATAACAACTTAAATATCTAATTTAAAATTATAAAAAAATTACAATTTACTATATTTACAATAAATATTTACAATAAATAGTGGAACTATTCCTATCCCTGAAACTTTGAAGACAATCTATCTCTCTATTATTGGTTGACCTCCGTCCTACTCCAGGTCTCTATTTTCGGTATTGGGATATAGAAAAGTTAAGAAAGATATTGCTAAAAATAAAAATATTATTAATAACTCAAATATAATGTGAACTGTATTGTGAACACTGAAGTCCTACCCAATTATGTCGTAGAAGTCCACACATTGGAATAGCTGCATATGCTAATCTACTGTGCAGCAACAGCAATTGCTAATGTAATGGGCATTAAGATCAGAACACGACGGGGTACTACTAACAACGGAAGGACTGGTAACATAATTGCACCCTGGGAAAAAAGACTGCTCGGAAGGATTGCATTACTGCGTAGGGATATTGGCCAAGTCACAGAACATATAAGAGGTGTAACAACTAGAAAAGTCATTAGAAGAGCTGAAGAAATAATGCGAAGTACGGTAAGATACTCGAGATATGATCCAGAAAACAACACAGCCCAACAGTGTCTGTATACATTAAAACAAAAACTCTCCGTTTATACAGGACGACTAAGGAGGTACAAAGTTACAGGGAACCACTTATTTAATACCGAAGGATTAAAATAACACCCAAGATCCAGCCAAGTACCGCCCAATTACTTGTCTTCCAACTTTGTATAAATTGGTCACATCCTGTGTAGCCCGGCGTATCTACCAACACTGTGCTCTGAAAAATATCATAGAGCCTGAACAGATAGGATGCGCTAAGGGTTCCATGGGTTGTAAAGAACAACTTATCATCGACTCAGTCATTTCTAACCAGGCATTCACCAAAAAAGGAACCTCTTTACTGCTTTTATTGACTACAAAAAGGCCTTTGATTCAGTGCCGCATGAATTGCTTATATTATATTGATATATTAAGAATATACAAAGTCGATGATAACATTGTGACCTTTTTAAGGGATATCATGACAAGTTGGAAGACTAAAATTCACCTCCAAATACCTGGTGAAAACATAATATCGAAACGGAAAATATCGCAATCAACCGGGGCCTGTTTCAAGGAGACTCGCTGAGTCCATTGTGGTTCTGTCTAGCTATGAACCCCCTATCCCAGCTATTAAACTCCACTGACTCAGGTTTTAAAATTAAAAACAACAACAGTGTCGTAGCGAAGCTTGATCATCTGTTGTATATGGATGATTTGAAATTAATGGCTTCCACTCGAGACAACCTAGAACAGATGCTAAAAACTGTAGAACCATTCTCTAATGATATTAGTATGTACTTCGGACTAGACAAGTGCCGTATTTTAAATATAGTCAGAGGAAAGGTACATCCCGGTGGATTCGATATGCAAATGGCCAGAACATCGAGGCCATGGGTGAAAACGATATGTAGAAATATCTTTTAGTAAAGCAGGCGCGAAAAATTGACCATAAGTAGATGAAAATTGAGATAACTACTGAGTTTATACGAAGGGTAAAACAGCTGCTTAGTTCACAGCTTAACAATAAAAATTTGTTTAAGACACTAAACACCTACGCTTGTTCCGCGCTTAGACTGTGTCGACAATACAACGTCGAACTATTGGTTGACATCAGGAAAGACGTTTCCTGAAACAGAAGGTTCATTACTGGCCATTCAGGATCAGGTTATACCAACCAAAAATTACCTGAAATATGTCGTCAAAGACCCTCAGGTCCAAAACGACAAATGCCGATATGGATGTCAAGCCCAAGAAACCATCCAACATCTTACAGGGATTTGCCAGGCACTTGCTGCAACTGAATACAAGGAACGGCATGACGCAGTAGGAAAGATTCTTCATCAAGAGATAGCTATCAAGCTGGGACTTCTCCAAACGGACCATCTCCCATATTATCAATACGTCCTTGAGAGTATGCTTGAGAATGACAACTACAAGCTGTGAATGACAACTACAAGCTGAATATTTTGAACAGCGTAGGAGAGAGGCAACATACCTGTCTTAGACCTTTAGATGTTTTAAGGGGTTTTGATAAATTGTCTCCTATTCTTATCCTACTAACCGAATTTTTGTATATATTATCAAAAGTTTTTACATACGTGTTATCTAAACCAGATTCTTGGAGCACTTTAAACATCATGTTTATTGGCGCACTATCGGTAAGCCTCTTCCAAATTTACAAACATTAGATGAGTTGTCAAATTTCTCTCCATTCTCTTTCTACCAATTGCTGTAATACAAAGGTATTGTTTAAACAGAATCTTCCAGCGCGAAATCCGCTTTGCTTTTCGATTTCTGGGAAATACTTCTCGATTATTGTTTTTAAAACTCTACTATACAGCTTTCCCACAGAACTGGTTACACTAATACCCAGATACCTAGGTAAGACCAGTTTTCATTTTTATAATCGTTTTGTAATATTGTTAACGTTCATATTCACGTGTTCGTATTCATAATCATGTGCCATACATGGTCTATTCCCTATTTAAAATTACGGGTTTGTATTACTGGGGGGAAGGGGGTTAACAAATGACAGATATATAATATCTATATCGTTAAAAGATGATCCCTTTGAAATAAAAATCTATTAGTAATCTGTAAATATCTACTGAAGGCACTTACTTGCTGTTAATATGCAGCAAACAGCGAATGGTGTGATACATCCAGTGGCAACAAGCGAAGAAAACAACATATTTGCTGTTATGGATCCCAATCTGGCTGACATTAAATGAAACGATACAGCTAAGGTTCTGAAATAGTAAAATTCAAGTACAGTACATCTAATCTGAAGAAAAACAGGAATAAATAATTTAGTTAAAGAACGGTACTTATATTAAATTGTATTAAAAAAATTAAAATTATTCAAATGTATTAATGAACATCACGGAATGTTTTCAGTCATATCAGACCATCCTCAGTGTAAACGTATAGTGTATAGGTAGTTGAAACTAGCCACAGAAATAGGTCAAAAGACAGTTAAATTACATTATTAAACCATTTAACGTTTAGAATAAGTCCATGTTATTGGAAGCAAAATTAACATGGGGATGCACTCATCTGTGCTCGAAAATGCACGTTCTGCTATCATAAGAGGCAAAGACCAACATTTTTGAGCAGGGATGAGCGCATCCCCAGGTTAATTATACCTCCATTAACATCGACTTAATGTTGTATTGTTGTAAACGTTAAATGGTTTAATAATAGGTTTGTTCTAGCATCAGTTTCAAACGGTTTGAAACCATCAGCGAATAGTGGACCAGCGCGAGTAGAGGGGATAGCACTGGTGACTGTATTATGTTTTCTCACTGACCAACTGTTTGCTGACGGTTTTTGACTAGTTTGACTGTTTGCTAGAACAAACCTAATGTAATTTAACGGCCGTTTGACTTATTTCTGTGGCTAGATTCAACTACCTACTATTGAAAGTTTGGTTTTGACAACCTTGTCAAAGAAATCATTTGTGTATTTTCACTTCTAAATAAATATTGATATAACTCTATTTTTTTGTGGCTTTATTCCAAACGTACGGCCCTAGAAAAAATATTGTTCCTAACTCATGCGGAAAGTGTCTTCCCCGCACTCGACTGCTTGCCCGAACTCCGCTATCGCATCGTTCGGGTCAACGGCAGTCTCGTGCGTGAAAGTATCACTTTCCGCACTAGTTAGGAAAATAACTATGATGTGAAAATTAATATAAAATCAATGGGAAAATCCCAATAGTTGGCTGTATACCATAGTTTAAAAAACTCATACAGAAGTAAACACTTCAAGTTGTATACTGGTATAAAATCGTTTATTAAAAACTATCTAAAATGTCATCCAAATGGATTGCAAAACATTTTCGTTCTAATTCAGAACATCTTCAGTGCATTATGATGAGTAATTGGAACTAACACACTAGTTAAAGGGGTAACCTCATAATATATGGTTTACATATTATATTTTAAGAAAATATGGTGACTACAAGTCGATGTTATTAGATTAATTTGAATACATGCCCAAAGGGCAACATGTTTTCCTGCTCTAAAATACTAGGTTCTTTCCAGTTCAAAGGGCACAGACCAACTGACCAACAGTTGGTCTGTGCCCTTTGAACTGGCAAGAACCTACTATACAACTTGAAGTTTTTACTTCTGTATGAGTTTTTTAAAATTAATATTATAATATAAACTCTTACCTGAAATGAGTAGCAAACACTTCCAAAGTAATAGTGATACCAAAGATTGCTGCTAAATCTACAAATGGTATGTATATTCCGAAGAGAGTAATCATTAATGTCGAATTTGGAGCAAAGTACAAACCAATAGCTGATGCCGATGATATAATACAAAGTATTGCTGTAATTAAAACATTAATGTAAAGGCGGACTCAAACGACTCGTGTACTTGGCAAATACAAAATTATTCGCGTACTTTGCAAGTAGGGGAGAGTTGGACAAAACCGGGTAGGTTGATAAAACCGGGTATTCCTTAATTCTTCTAACTGTCTGCTGCTATGGATTAGACAATGTTAAAATTAGTGTCCCTTTACCACCAACAGTCGTGTGTATTCATTTCTACCTCATTTGAGTAATTTGTGGCGGAGCAGTAAGACCTCACCTGTTTTTTGATGCAGGAAACTCGATTTTTAAGGTAAGTTGATAGCTGTTTTCTCCTCTAATGAAAACTAATGGCAATTTCAAAATTTAATACATGTAACCTAGTATATTACCTTTAATTTGGCCAAAAATTTGAATATTATAGCATAATTTAAAAATTTAAATAACATTTAATGTCTTGTTTACGAGTCTGACAAAACCGGATAGTCCGAAAATCGACAAAACCGGGTACCCGATTTTATCAGACCTCTTGTTACTTCCAGTTTCTGCAGTGGTTTTTTTGCTTTTAGTTAAATACAACGTGTGGCTTCTTCTGTTGAAGAAGCTAGTAAGAAAGCTAGTAGGAAAAATTAAAAAAATCTCCAGTCGTAAAAAAATTAAAACTAAATGAACTGGACAAAAAAAAAAGAAAAAACGTGGTAAAAAGGGCTGCACCAAAAACAAAATTTTGGAGAGTTTGGAGGAAGAAGATAATAATGACGATGCGTGTCTATATTACAATTAACTACATATTTTTAAATTATAATGCGAAGGAAGGCTGGATAAAATGTGTGTCTTGCACCAAATGGGCTTATGACGCCTGTAGTGCCTATGATGATGTAAATGAAGTTTATATTTGTGACTTCTGTTCATATATTTTCGATTTTTGTTCACATACTTTTAATAAATATTTTATTTTCTGCCCATTAGTATTTTTACATGGTAATTAAGTTACTACCCGGTTTTATCATACCGGTTGGATAAAACCGGGTATTTTGCAATATTTTTTCTAAAATCTAAGAATATTCTTAAAAATTGGCATTGGCATATCAAACTTAAGTCATTTGAGAATATTTCAATCTGCAGTAAACATTTGCTACTCCCACATAGCAAAAGATACAGACGGTTTCTGGAGTGGTACCCGGTTTTGTCCAACTCTCCCCTATACGAGTTTGAGATTGCGATGGCAAGCAAGGCGCTCACACGACGTGCACAATTTACAAGTACGCGAGCTTAAACATTTGGCTTGATAACTTAGTCCAGAGAAATAAGATTTTTCTCGTGACACATCCCCCTCCAGGCCAAAACCAAATTTTTTGAGTAGTATGGACATCTATATTAATAACCTATATGTTTCCTGCATCTGATTTTGATGATATACATAGTTATAAACAAATTAAGACCAAAGAACGGTAAATTTTCGCTTTTTCGTCTATTACTAAAAAGTGAAACATTCTAAATAAATTTGGGAATAAGAAACTCATAAATCATATAAAAAATCATAAAATATAGTTTACAGTTTATATAAGTATATGTTGCTTAGAAAATTGCAAAATAAGTCATACATTTTGAGATTTTATAAATGTTCATAACTTATGTAAAAATTAAGTTAGCCTTCTTATAACACGGAATGCTGAGACTTCTTGTGTTTAAATTATATTTTAAGTTTCAAAGCAATAATTGGTAAAATATTTTAAAAGTTATTTAATTTATTTATCCCAAATTCATTTTTTTCGCAACACTATAAGTCAGAAAATTATGAGGTTACAGTAATACTTCGGAGAGTTTATGAAAGAAGAACATTAAATTCATACTATTAACTTAATTAAATAAAAATGACAAAAAAATTTTAAGCAGTGCAAAATTATTTTGCAAAACATTTCGATTTTTTGCTTACTTATAAACAATTAGAATAACTTTTTAACCGTTACCCGTAGAAAAATTATTTTTCCACATTAAGAAAGACTGAATTTTTATACACATTTAGAAAGAAAAACAATTGTCCTAGGACAATTAGGGACGAAGTTAGCCCCCCTTCTTTTAATTCACATATTCTTGCACATAATTTTGCAATATTTAGAATTATTTTTTGTCATTTTTTTTAATTAAATTAATAGTGTAAATCTTCTTCTTTTACAAACTATCCAAAGTATTACTGCAATTTCATCATTTTCTGACTTATAGTGTTGCAAAAAAAGAATGTGTGTGTACTATGTACGCACGTAAGAAGTTATACTTCTATTATAATATAAGCTCATATTATGATCATAATATGATCTTCAAATTATGATTTCAATGAAATCAATATGCCTATCTACTTTAAACAATTTTCTTGTATTGTATGTAAATATTAAACACATTTTAGAAAGAACAAAAAGAATACCAAAAAAAATATGATTTTGTCCGGGATTTGAACAGGGGACCTCTCGATCCCTCTAGGCGAATGCTCTACTGATCAGCTACCACAGCTTTTGTATTCAGTCGAACATTTCTGGGACATAATCATAATTACAATCACGGTGACAGATACATTAATTGAAAATAAACATTTTCATTAATACTTATTAGGAGGAAGACAAATCCACAGACATAAAAATTATAATAAATATATTGACTAAAGACACTAATAATATACAGGGTGTCCCGAAAAGATTGGTCATAAATTATACCACACATTCTAGGGTCAAAAATAGTTCGATTGAACCTAACTTACCTTAGTACAAATGTGCTCATAAGAAAAGTTATAGCCCTTTGAAGTTACAAAATGAAAATCGATTTTTTTCAATATATCGAAAACTATTAAAGATATTTTATTGAAAATGGAAATGTATCATTCTTATGGCAGAATGATCTTAAAACAAAATTATAGTGAGATTTGTCCACCCCATAAAAATTTTATGGGGGTTTTGATCCCTTAAACCCCCTCAAACGTTCCAATTAATTCATTATTGTGGTAACATTAGTTAAACATAACGTTTCTAAAACTTTTTTGCCTCTTATTATTTTTTCGATAAGTGAGTTTTTATCGAGATGCGGCTTCTTTTTTAATATATTTACATAAAATTTTTATGGGAGTTTTGTTCCTTTAAACCCCCCAAATGTTTGTGTACGTTCCAATTAAACTATTATTGTGGTACCATTAGTTAAACACAGTGTTTTTAAAACTTTTTTGCCTCTTAGTCTTTTTTTGATAAGTCACCTTTTATCGAGATGTGGCTTCTTTTTCAAAATATACCTAAAAATGTAAATTATAAATACATTTTCAGATTATCAACAGGTCTCTATAATCGTACTTAACTATATACAAATATGTGGTGGATTCGAAAATTATTCAAAATATCTCGATAAACACAGGCTTATCGAAAAAATCCTAAGAGGCAAAAAAGTTTTAAAAACAGTGTGTTTAACTAATGGTGCCACAATAATAATTAAATTGGGACGTACACAAAAGTTTGGGGGGGATTAAGGGAACAATACCCCCATAAAATTTTTATGGGGTACACACATTTTACTTTACCTTTTATTTAAGATGCTGTTGCCATAAGAATACCACATGTCCATTTTCAATGAAAAATCTCTAAGAGTTTTCGATTATGAAAAAAAATTGATTTTCATTTTGTACCTTCAAAGGGCTGTAACTTTTTTTGTGTGCACTATTGTATATAGGTAAGTGAGGTTCAATCAACCTATTTTTGACCCCAGAATCTGTGGTATAATTTATGACCATTCTTTTCGGGACACCCTGTATATTCTTTTCACCCCCACCTTATTTGCGCTACATAATTTAAAATATGTAGTGACGAATACCTTACTGTAGGTGTGCGCATGCGCCAGGGAATGTAAAAATTCACCCTCGTGCCTAAAGAACTTCAAAAATTAATTTGGGATAAACAAATTAAATAACTTTTAAACTATTTGACCAATTGCTCTGAAATTTAGGGTATGATTTAAGCACTAGAAGTCTCAGCATTCCGTGTAATAAGAGGGTTCTAAGTTATTTTTTACATAAGTTATGAATATTTATAAAAACTCAAAAATGTATGATTTATTTTTCAATTTTCTAAGCGAAAAATAAGGATTGACATATTCCGCGAACGCCATATTGCAGTGGCGGCTCGTGGAATTTGAGCAGGGAGGGAGCAGATAATAACAATTGCACACAAAAATTTGCCCTCAGGGATTTAGTAGGAATTTGATCAGGGGCAGCGGGTTTTCATTTTTCTATCGGGTGCAAAGTGGATTTCCATTTACTATTTGAACGGTGTCTTTGCAATTTTTTCCCTAGAATGTTTGCTGAGAACTATTGTAGGTTTATATACGCAGATGGGCAAATATGACGGCAAAGCTTTTGACGCGGCAAACGGTTTCAAGTTCGTAGAAAACATTAAATTGGCGTTACGCAGGTAAACGCAATGAAGGGCAATACTCAAATAGGGGCAATAATTTTTACGATGGGCTGGTCGGCAAATTTCTCAAATTATGGGAAAAACCAACCTTACCGACTTTCGGCTCTGGTCAAAATAAAATAGTTAGGTACAACTTACAGGAACTAGGTACCTACTACATATTTAAATTTTCAAATACAAACAAATTTTATTTATAATAGTTTAATAGTTCTATTCAAGAAATACACTACGACATTGCGTTCATAATAATTAATACATTACAATTACTTTTTAAAATTAAAATCGGCTCTACGGTCTTTCATAGCAATAAATTTTTCCATAACTTTTTCCTCGAAATCATTGATCCCATCATGAAGTAAATTTCGGTTTATGGACATCATAGCTAGGGCATTTAGTCGATCATTAAGCATTGTGTTTCGCAAAAATGTTTTTATGCGCTTAAGGGTTGAAAAACAACGTTCCGATTCTGCAGTTGTCATTGGAGTTGTCACAATAATTTTTAACACCATTATTGTTTCTGCAAAGGTTTCGGCAAGATTATTCTCTAACATAAACGTGAGAATGTTCATAGCTCCAACAATTTCTTTTAAGTCTGGCCTCGAATATATTACTTCTAATTCAGTCTTTAATCTGGTCTTGCATAACACGGGATAACAAGTAGTTACAGCATCTAGAATATTAACTGGAAAAGTTTTCGAATATTTTGAGTACATGTCTTTGTTGAATAGTTCAGCCGCTTGCAAATGGCCCCGATAAGAGAACCTTTCCTTCATTTGTGTTGTTATTACATCACACACCTCCTTGGCAATAACACTTCGCATATTATCATCAGTTCTTCTTCTTTTAGCACTTTCAAAATTTGATTCAACACTTTCTTTAATTTCATCAGTATCATTTCGAATGTTGGTAATACTTTGCTCAAAAATTTCTAAGTCCTTCTTCAATTCAACACTGTCCTTATTTCTTGATTGGAGTTGATTATAAAGTATATCGACTTGCGGCAAGACTTTATGGAAAATCGTTAACCAAAACATAAATTCTGGATCTTCTAACGCTCGCCTCAAGCCAGAAGCCTCATTGGAAGTAACACTCTTTTCACATCTGTCCTCGACCTCTTCAAAAACTTCTATAAGTTTCTCACGATTTTCATATACAGAATTAACCGTACGAATATTATAGTTCCATCTAGTGACGGCCACTCTCGGTAATCTTTTATTTACTATTTCTTCTAAAATATCGCATCGATGGGAAGAATTTGAAAAAAACGCTGGGATAGCTGATAGATTATTAAAAAACACTCGCACTTTAGGGTTTTGCGATGCGGCTTTCTGCATAATTAGGTTTAATTGATGGGCATAGCAATGTATAAAATGTGCACTGGGATATTTCTGTTTAATTTGGATTTGAACACCGCTGGTAGAACCGCTCATAATATTTGCACCATCATAAGTTTGCGCTATTAGTTTTTGAGGAGTTTTTAAAATTAACGGATCTATTTCGTTTTCAATGCAGGTTTTTAACTCAGCTGCTGTTTTATCCATAACCCTTAAAAAGCCCCAAAAATTTTCATAAATGGAATCTTCGTAGAAATACCGTAATATCAATACCATTTGACAATTATTTGAGACATCGGTGGTTTCAACGCATTGGATAGATAAAAAGTCGGCCTTTTCAATTTGATGGGAAATTTCTTCCCGACAAACTAGTAGCATACAGTCCAAAGTATCATTTTGTATGGTCTTGGAGGTTCCTTTAAACACAGTCGCTTTCTGTAAATGTTCTTTAAGTGTAGCATCCAACTCTGCAGTAAAATCTATCAACTCTCTAAATATTCCTCGATTTTCAGATCCCTCGCTTTCGTCATGACCTCTAAGTGCTAGTTCAAAAGAACCGCAAAATTTTACACAGCTAATAATTCTTTTCAAAATGTGTCGGTTTTTTCTGACTTTATTATTGTGTAGTACTAAAGACTCCCTGTATGCAGAACTCAATTGTGTTAAAATATTGACTTTGCCAAGCAATGCGAACCCTGTGCATGAGTTAATATGACCACGAGACGATTCATGTTTTTTTATTTTTGCAGGAAGGTGGTGAAGATCTTTTATCCCTGTTCTTGCCCAATTTCGGTCCATCCCTGATCCGGCATTGTAAAGTAATAAACACGGGAAACAGTACAATAAATTCGAAACGTCACAACCACAAATCCAATTATTTCTTGTATAAATGTCTCTTGAAAAATGGCGGGTGAAACTTCTGTTTTCTGCTTTGCGTTCACTAATTTGCGTTAACTTCAAATTTGGCAACGGCCTGCCCAATTCTTTAATTTTTAACTTATCTTCAAGTGGCAGATTGGAAAAGTTCGTATTTAATATATTATGAACAGTATTCATGATGCTAAAATAAATTCGTTCTAATTAGCCCATTTGTTATAATATGAAAAATATGTGTACTTACGTAATAAGAATAAGTGAAACTTTAAACACTACTACTGCAAACTTTTCCACTGCTTTCGCTTTATTGTTGTCAGAGATAACTGCTTGCAAAGCTTCTTGCCGCGTGCTTTCTTGCTCACTGAGGCCGCTAAAGAAGAGCGGCCAAAATGCAACATCACGCAACGTCTAAAGATGAGTGGGAGTGTTGGTCGACCGTCCTCGATTGCTATGGTTACGTGGCCGCACTTCTCTTGCGCCCAAATATCGTGCGTGCCCTCTCAACGTGGTCTCAACCATCGCCTACGTCCTATAAAGCTATGACAAGCTGGTTGAGCGTCGGAAAAATATCAGACAGTGTTTTTATGTGAATTTCAACAAATTAAAATTAGAATAGAAAATGTTGAAGTTGGTTGTATCAGAATTTTTTAACCAACATTATATCTGGGAGGGCGCGCGGCCATGCGGCCTCAAAGAGGAGCCGCCACTGCCATATTGAAGTTTTTTGTACGATTTATGAGATTCTTACTCTCAAAGTTTAAAATGCTTAACTTTTTGATAATAGACGAAAAAAGCGAAAACTTACCGTTTTTTTATCTTCATTTGTTTATAAATATGTATATCATCAAAATCGGCTGCAGTAAACATATAGGTTATTATTATAGATGTCCATACTACCAAAAAAAAATGATTTCTGCCTGGATTGGGTTGTGTCACCAACAGGATACTTTTTTCCCTATTTCTCTGAACTAACCTTGACAAGATGAATCAGTGGTATGATTACTAAATTCATTCAGCAATGCTTTCAGTGCATTCAGGAAAAAATAAATCGATTTTTAAATGCAGCACCGAAAAACTTACAGCTTTTTGCATTGTGTTCAGGATGATGTCAGGAAAAAGTCTACAAGAGAAAAATGGGTGGAAATGCATAGTTGCATTTTAAAATGCATAAAATGCATCCAAAAGTGCATAAACATCTCAAAATAAGTGTATTAGGGGCCAGATTTTGTTACTCGGCGGTTTTTGGGGTTGCTGAGGACAAATACGTCATCAGAACTGAGCACCTGGTGCCCAGTGTCACCGCTAAGGCACGTTATCTTCAGGCGTTTCGAGGTTTTTTCGGCCTTAAATTGTTGCAAACAGATTACTCGAGGGGTTTTTTGGGGTTACTGAAGACGAACATCCATTAGAACCGACCACCGGTGCATCTGGGGCCCAAAAACCTTTCAAACTTCAGAAGCTAACAGCCTACGATTGGAAGTTTTCACTTGTACAAGGTAATAAAATTCTACTGGGTGTAACAAAAATACAGGTCATAAATTAAATCACATATTCTGGGACCACAAACAGTTCGATTGAACCTAACTTACCTTAGTACAAATGTTCACATAAAAAACGTTACAGCCCTTTGAAGTTACAAAATAAAAATCGATTTTTTCAATATATCGAAAACTAATTGTGGTTTCTTATTGAAAACGGATATGTGGCATTCTTATGACAGGAGCATCTTAAAATAAAATTATAGTAAAACTTATATAATAAAACTTTTATGGGGGTTTTGTTCCCTTAAACCCCCCCCCCCCAAACTTTTGTGTACGTTCCAATTAAATTATCATTGCGGCATCATTAGTTAATAACAATATTTACAAAATTTTTTGCCTCTTAGTACTTTTTCTAAAAGCTTGTTTTTATCGAGATATTTAGAATATTTGTCAAATCCACCACACATAATATTTGTATACTGTTATGTACGATTATACAGACCTGGTATGAAAATTTATTTATAAATAATTAGTTTGAGGAACATTTTGAACCATACTAGAAGAGAAGCCACATCTCGATAAAGGGTGCCTTATCGGAAAAATACTAAGAGGCAGAAAAGTTTTAAAAACACTCTGTTTAACTAATGTTACCGCAATACTAGTTTAATTGGAACGTACACAAACATTTGGGGGGTTTAAAGGCACAAATCCCCCATAAAATTTTTATGCAAACATATTAAAAAAGAAGCCGCATCTCGATTAAAACTGATTTATCGAAAAATTACTAAGAGGCAAAAAGGTTTTAAAAACATTGTGTTTAAATAATGGTACCACAATAATAATTTAATTGGAACGTACATGAAAGTTTGGGGGAGGGGGGGGTTTAAGTGAACAAAACCCCCATACAATTTTTATGGGGTGCACAAAGTTCACTATAATTTCTGTTTAAGATGCTCCTGCCATAAGAATGCCACATGTCCATTTTCATTAAAAAATCTCTAATAGTTTTCGATATATGAGAAAAAAATAGATTTTCATTTTGTAATTTCAAAGGACTGTAACTTTTTTTGTGTGCATATTTGTACTAAGGTAAGTTAGGTTCAATCTAACTATTTTTGGTCCCAGAATATGTGATTTAATTTACAACCTGTATTTTTGTTACACCTTGTATTTCTGGTAATTTCGGTATTGTCAAATTTGTTCTTCGGCATCTACCGGTGATTTTTAGAATACGGCGTCGGGGGGCACAGCCCATCTTCGCCCTTATGGACGGCGAGGCCCTGGGCAAATAAATTATATATAGTTTTGGAAGATTTACTCACCAATTAACTTTTTTTTGCCGAAATAACTGACAACTAACCCTGAAAGAGCAAATATTAAAACCTCAGGTCCTGCTATTATTAAGGCATTTTTGTAGACTGATGTTTTAATAACCTACAAAATACAAAAAATAATTGTTTATAAAACACATATGGCTTTTTCAGTTTTTCTTACAAAAATTGTTAATGCAACTACAATGTCTGACCTTTACTCATGATCTTACTGTTCTAACGAAAACAAGAAAAGATTTAGAAATGTTATGAAAAGATTAGAAAAGGAGGCAAAATATTTTGACCTAGAAATAAACCAGGAAAAGTTAACGTACATATTATCCGCAAAAACAGAGCAAAAAGATCATATCTAATGAAACAAGGAAATATAATTTCGAGAGAGTGGTCAATTTTACGTATCTGGGGGGGGGGGGGAGTTATTATAGATAAGAAAGGTCACTGAATGCAAAGATTGGCAAAAGGAAATAAAAAGGACCCTCCGGTTCGAAGGACCAATGAATAAACTTGGGGCTGGAGCTGGACTGTATATCAGGGTGGTTCTCTTTTTTGTGTTTCCAGCGATTGAATTAATATACCGATTTAAATGTATTAATTAAACATGTATTAGGATAATGCAATTTACAAAACCAGTATAAAAAACAAAATTGATCTACATAAAAAAACATTAAGTAGCTATGACAACAATTTCAATTCTTCTTCCATATCTTCTTATTCTTATTCTTTCAAAATAAGGTGGGCTAAAGGAAAACTGTACAATGGGAAGTCAATGGATACATATGTATCGAGAAAAACAAAGTTAAGGATATATAAAACGGTAATAAGGCCCACAGTGACGTATGGTAGGGAATGGACAATAGTCTAGTAATAGTACATTGTTTACCGGGTAGGAAAAGCTTAACATTCCTGGACGACTGTGAAGATTGCTAAGTCGAGGCGCAAGCCGAGACTTAGCAACACAGAGTCCAGGAATGTGGCTTTTCCTACGAGGTAAACATACTATTTTTCCGCAAATCGTTTAAAATTCGACAGATATTGATTGATTTAAAAAAAACGCGATAATTTTATTCCCAAATAAATGGTGCTTTGAAATTCCTAATAAAATTACTTGGGTTACTATGGAAACGTATTGAGGTTGAATTGTCAAACTTGACGCTTATAAATTTAATTGCTGGTGTTCTCGAAAGTAAAATGATAAGTGATGATGAAATTTCCATTCCTGGGACTCCTCCAGAGCTGGTTGAGGCAGTGAATACTGCTTCATTAGAATTATTGCCAAAGAAATCAAGAGAAAAGTACGAAAATGCATACAGACGTTTTATGGATTATTAATAATTTTCTATCATTTATGTAGAACACTAACAACTGTACGGAAATATCATTTCCTTACAGTAAGGAAATGACATTTCCTTACAGTAAGGAAGTCCTGACTTTTTCTTCAAGAAATTTTGACAGGAATGTCAAAATTTCCTGGCGATTTGCGGAAAAATAAGATTACACGACATGTAAATCAAAATGTAAATTCGTACAGGTTGGAACAAATTTTATATCAAAGTTTAGGTGAGCACAAAAGATATTTTCAAGAAAGTATCCAAATCATATGAGGGGATCATAGTTTAAATAAATAAAAAGGGTGTCCTAGATTTTAGCAATATTTCAGATAATTTCAAATATCTTAAAATTATTCCACTGTAATATATTTAAATATATTAGTAAACAATCAAGCATGCCGAATGTTTAAGTAGTCTTGTAAACAAAACTTTCACATGTAGGTATTAGTGCAAGATTGCATTTCTGTATATTATTATTGAAATAATAATCTTGACATACATATACGAAAATATTACAAACATAGGTAATCAATAAGTATTCATACACAGAAATATTTAGGGCAGTCTAACAGTCTAATGTTGGGGTTTCTGTAGAGAGTGCCACCTCGAAGAGAGGACGTTCATCCCATCGTCAACTGGGTACTAGTAACGAGTATTAAATGTACCTATAATAATAAAGTAATTAATGGGAAATATAGTGTCTTCCAGTTAATCACCCCATCGTTAGGGTAGTAAAAACGCGTTACCACCATAAGGGACCATTTTTGCACAATATTTACTTTTTTAACTGCTAAGGTAATTTACATTTTAATAAAGGACTCTATGGCTTTTTTCTACAAAGCTGAAGGACAAATATTTCACGTAAGACTTATTAAATTAAATTTGACCTATTTGACTATTTATTTAAATAATTATATACAAAATTTAAAAATCAAATTTGCAAAAAAATATTTTTTGCGTTTTAAATAAGCATTATAAATTACTTTATTCAATAGAAGAAGTTGCACTATGTTACCAGTATTAAGTAAAAAAAAATTGGTTAAAAAATATTTAACAATCTATGTATGAGATATTTAAGTTGTTTATCAAATGTTACTATATTTTCAATTGCAAAAACGCGGTTGTTACCAAAAGAATATAAACCTGTTTAAAATCTCATTATTTTTATTTTTATGTATGTTTTCGACATGGACGTATAAACACAGATGGACTCAGCAATACCATACCTTGAATACACACTGTTTTGAAGCTTCGTTACTCCTTGGCCAGAGGGTAAAGGGGAGTAAAACGGGTATCGATAGAATGTGACGCTTCCTCAATGAGCATAAGCGTGCTTGAATTTTTACTCGTGGGGATAATAATTCAGGCGTTTATAATAATTGGAAGTAGTAATAATTTATAAAAATACGTTCAAAGAATTTAATTAAAAAAACAGCGTATATATAAAATAAATATATAAATATATAAAAACAATTAAGATTTTATAGAAAAAATAAAATAAAATTTTATTTGATATTAAAATTAATATAATGTCAATATAGTCAATCAAGCTCAAGTTAATTTTTTAATAGGTATCAAATAATACTACGATAAAACAAATCAATTAAAAAACATACATTGGTCAAATTAAAGTACATACCTATATTTATTATTAATGTACTAAAACATATTTATTTAATTTTGACAAAGTAAGGATTTCTGCTACAATAGTTATTTTCCTAACTAGTGCGGAAAGTGATACTTTCACGCACGAGACTGCCGTTGACCCGAACGACGCGATAGCGGAGTTCGGGCAAGCAGTCGAGTGCGGGGAAGACACTTTCCGCATGAGTTAGGAACAATATTTTTTCTAGAGCCGTACGTTTGGAAAAAAGCCACAAAAAATAGAGTTATATCAATTTTTATTTAGAAGTGAAAATACACAAATTAATTCTTTGACAAGGTTGTCAAAACAAACCTTTCGATATAATGGGTTACCACGACGACGATATTGGTTTCCATGACGACGATTCAAAACCATTGTAATTGTCTACTGATCTGACTTTTAAATATTATGTCAAAATAATTTTATTTCATCGAATTATCGCGCTAATTTCATTAAAACATGAACACAATAAGATAAATTTGAAATAAATTAGTAAATAATATCTAAATATTAGTTTATTGCATGTATTATAATATATTCAAAATATATATATTTCGGAAACGAAATGCGTGCGTGAAAGTGGCTCTTTTAGCACAGCCATAGCCACCTTTACTTTACAAGCCATGAAGAGAAAAAGGCAACGTCGCAATTGATGACGTCGGTAGTCTGACTTTCGGACTACCGCTTTCGAAACCGCGATTTTAAATTACAAATTCAAGTAAAATTTATCGTATTTTTTGAGTCGAACAGGAAAATATATTAACTAGAAGCTTTTACAAAATCAAATTAAAAGTAATTCCTTGTAAGTAACGTTTATTATACAAAAAAAACAATGACAAGAAAATGTGTAAAATACTTTAATTTTAAATAAATAATATCTTATTTTAAATTATATGCAAAATATCGCTAGAAATAACAAAAAAAATTTTATTTCATTAGTAGTTCCAAAATGACACAAAATCTAGGCATCGGATAAAAAAGATTATTTGAAGAAAGTGTATTTTTTTGTTCTTTTTAATGGCGGTACAGGCTCGTTTTATTAATATTGTGTTTAATTACAGAGTAATTTCCACATATTAATATATTTTTCAAATTGGGCTCTGTACCGCCATTATTTATTATATTACGAATACGTGTGCCAAATATCTCGAAAAAATATTTAAAATTACAGCCGCAATCTTGGAACGCGTTTTTGCTACCTGTTGATCGCTACTGTTTCCTCTTAATCAAAATATTCATAAGGCTTTTAGCTCGTCTGTTGTAGATATTTAATGTTTTATTGAAAAATCTGAAATATTTTTCAGCTTCCTTACAAGCTTTAATAACCAAAAAAGATGCTTTTGAAAGGTTTTTATACTGTTTTCTCTGTTGAAGTTTAGAGTAAGTTTCATCATTTGTATCAAATAATAATTGTTTACATCTAGCACATGTTATGATATTACTCAAACCCCTTGAAACAAAACCTAAAATATAAGAGACAATATCATCCACAAACACCAATTTGAGGAATTTAGAAAATTTAGGTTGTTAATATCATCTTCCAATTTTTGTCCACTACCACAAAACAGTATTGAGGTTGCATCAAAGTTGATGATGTTACCTGTATTCCCAGCATTTATTTCAGACTGAACTATTAATCTTTTATATGCTCCTTCGAATTGTCTTGCGGTAGGGTTATTGTTGAATCCTCCACGACTCCTCACAGCAGCAAAAAATAATTCTAGACGGTCCTGAGAAATTTTATACGTTAGAATATATTGTAAATTATTATTTTTCACCAAATAAGTATCATATAGACCTTTCAGACTCTCTTTACAGACAACAAAACCTAGAAATCCAGTTTTTCTTCTAGTTTCTAAAATATTAACTAACCCATAGGATAGATTGATTATATATTCTTTAAGAACATGTAAATAGCTGAAAAACTGTTCTTTTGTTTTAGGGGATAATGGTTTTTTGTATAAATATTTAGGGAATATTTTGAAATCTTTATGTTTTCTCCTAAATTTGCTACCCAAATAGTTCGATCGTCAATATTATTTGGAAACCTACATAGAAAAATAAATAATTTTTTATTAATTTCACTAATTTATTTGAATTCATGAGAAATATCAAATTAAAAAGCTACTAAACAGATCTTTTTTAATCAGATGATGTCTACTTACAATTTAAAAATATCTATACAATTTAATGAACTAATATCTTGTTCAATACATTAATATGAAGGACCCAATGGTACGCCTATGAAAGACATATTTCAAAATGTAAACAGACTTCCTCATCCTTCTATAATGTAAATAACCAGTACTTACAAATGAAATGAAAGATCCGGATATAAATGTTTAGTTTTTTTGCAAATGCAACACTGTAGCACCATTATTATGTATGTTTATTTCACTTTTCACAAAATATCGCTCAAAATATAGCCAAAATAGCGAAAAACAACTCTTCCTCAATTACCTTAAAAAGTAAACAAACATGGAATATTTGACATGGACGTTTGTAGACAGAAATGTAAACACCGTTGCCATTTATTAATAGTTTCAGTGCTTCTACGTATACAATAATTACAATACAATAATTGGTTGATATCTATTATTCAATGATATGAACACTTGATATTTTAATTACAATTCATATGTAAATTAGTATAACTGAAAAATTATTATTTTAGTTTGATAGCATCTGATAGATGTAGACACGACATAAAAGAGTAACATTTTCAGAGATACGCGAATAAGAAATTTTAATAAAAATACCTGACAACATGTGAAGGTGCTTAGATTGTGACCTATTCAAATAATTTTGGCTTCACAATTTTATGTAAATAACTGAGTCCAATGGTTTTCGACAAATGTATTGATGATTCAAATTTCAATCTAACTCCCCTCTAAAATGACATCTGAAAACTGTTCTAATTTGTTTATAATTTGTTTTTTAAATAACGTCGCGGGGATTAAACATTTTGAAATGCTGTTCCGATAATCAGGTTCCTGGGAATTTTTCACTATCTAACAAATTTTTTTTGTCGTTTTTTCTTCTTCTTTTTTTCCTTTTAGTAAAAGATATAGTTTTGCTTATAGAAAGGGGTTTCAGTAAAAATGTCCAATCTCTGAGTTGTCGATTATGGACCTCAAAATATTAAGATTTAACCAAAATCACTTAAATAAAATATGGCTTCTTATTGAGTTACGGGGTGTTTTAATTAAAAATTAAAAAATTATTGTTGCTCAGTATTTTAAAACTATTCGACGACGTATCATTTTAATACTGGGTAGAAAGTGTAGGTACTATACACCCTATGAAATTATGTTAAATACAGGTTTTAGGCTATTACCAGAGGCGTACTACAGGGGAAAGCAAATGGTTGACCCTTCCTAAATTCTACGTCACTGGCGAAATTGCCATTTTAGCGCAATTTTTAGATTCTCCCATACTCTCTATGTAAATAACTTACTCTTCACTTCGTAGATAAAGTCATTAGTTTTCGAGATATTTGCAGTTAAACATGTAACGGCACAGTTATTTTGATTAATGTTTTGTGCCGCTTAATTTTTAATTTCAAATATCTCCAAAGCTAATGATTTTATCGTTAAGACTGAAGAGTATATTATTCATTCTTAACGATAAAATAATTAGTTTTCGATATATTTGAAACTAAAAATTAAGCGGCACAATATTATATTAATCAAAATAACTAAATAACTGTGCCGTTACATGTTTAACTTCAAATATCTCGAAAGATAATGACTTTATCGTAACGAGTAAAGAGGATGTTATTTACATAGAGATTATTGGAGAATCTAAAAGTTGTGCTAAGATGGCAATTTCACCAGTGACGTATAATTTGGGAAGGGTCAACCATTTACTGTCCCCTGTCGTACGCCTCTGATAATAGCTGGAAACTCGTATTTCACATATTTTCATAGGGTGCATAGTACTTATACTTTCTATTAAGTATGAAAAGGATACGTCGAATAGTTCAAAAATACTGAGCAAAAACATTTTTTTAAATGTCTAAAACTCAGAGATTCTACATTCTTAATGAGACTATTTCTCTATAAGCTATAATACTTCCCTCTATAAGCAAAACTATTTCTTTTACTATAAGGAAAAAAAAGAAGAAAAAAAAAACGACAAAAAAATTTGTTAACTATTGAAAAATTCCCAGGAACACGATTATCGAAACAGCATTTCAAAATGTTTAATCACCGCGACGTTATTAAAAAAACAAATTATAAACAAATTAGAACAATTTTCAAATGACATTTTAGAGGGGAGTTGAATTGAAATTTGAATTTATGAACACATTTATCGAAAACATACATAAAAATAAAAGTAATGAGGTTTTACACCGATTTATATTCTTTTGGTAACAACCGCGCTTTTACAATTGAAAATATAGTAACATTTAATAAGCAAATTAACTAGGTATCTCATAAATTATTAAATATTTTTTAACCAATGTTTTTTTGCCTAATATTGGTAACATAGCGCAACTTCTCCTATTAAATAAAATAATTTATAGTGCTTATTTAAAACGCAAATAATATTTTTTTGCAAATTTGATTTTTAAATTTTATATATAATTATTTAAATAAATAGGGGGTCAAATTTAATTTAGTAAGTCTTAGGTAAAAGATCTATCCTTCAGCTTTGTAGAAAAAAATCCTAAAGATCTACATTAAAATGTAAATTACCTCATCAAATAAAAAAGTAAATATTGTGCAAAAATGACCCCTTTTTAACTATTTAAATAATGATCTCCTCATATGATTTGGACACTTTTTTGAAAATATCTTTTGTATTCACCTAAGCTTTGATATACAATTTATTCCGACCTGTACGGAATTACATTTTGATTTTTTTTTATTTTATTAGGCTACAATGAAAAAAGCAAAATACGAATAAATTCGAAGGATGGGAAAGGAACATGCTCAGAGCTATATATGGAGGCAAAAACACGGTGAAAGGTTGGTTTCAACGAACGAACAGGAAGCTAGAGAAACTGTATAACTAACCAAGCATCAGTCGCTTCAGGCTTCAAGACCAGTTGTTTGTAAATCAATAAAATAAAAACATTATTATTTTATGGATGCAACTTACCACACGACATACTTCTGAAGATTCTATTTTGGGTTTAGCTAAAGTATTGATCATATTGCAAACGCTAAATGTAGTTGAGTTATTTGAAAATTCGTTACTATTAGAATACTGTAGAATCTGTGGAAGCCAATACTTCAGCATACCCCCGCTGCAATAAAAAATGTATATGTTACGGGCAATAACGTAAATCCGGCTAATAACGTTAATAACCGGTCAATATCGACAATGGCCTGTTGAATTAGTCATTGTCGACAATGGTCGGATATTAACGTTATTGTTCATAGAAACTGGACATTGATGATAATTTTAAATTATTGATAACAGTTCCATCATTGTCCGGTCAATGTCAACAATGCCCGCTGTTAATCGGTCAATGTTGGAATTTAGACTAAAAGATAGGTTATGTTTATTATTTACTTCATTTCTGTGCTCATGCTGAAATTACTCGTAGTAAATTTATTTAAAAAGTGTTACAAAATGCCATGGTTCTTTTTTGAATTTGTTTTTTGAGTTCGTTTTTGCCAAACTTCTTTTTGGAATACAATAAAACCTCCGTTAACCGAAATAATTGACGGGAGGTCGTTTCGGATAACAAGAATACCTACCGGTTAAAAATAACATTAAGTGATAACAATACCTATTATAATATTGTAAAATTTTAAATTAAGTATATTAGAATTACAAAAAAATAAATACATAATGATTGTCGTTTTATTATTTTATTTGTAAAATCAGTTATGTGTTTTAACTCTAACTTTTATCTTTTATTCAATAAGTTCGTTTTTAACGTATGTCGGTTTTTTGCCTAACCTAACTTTCTGGTAAGTTTAAAACTTTTTGTAACTCATTTAAAATACTTACTTATCAAGTAATTTCTTTGTAGAACCTTGAAAAAGCAGGCAATCGCCCCCGAAAGCTTGTAACAGAATAAATAGTAGATATGCTCTAGCAAAGCAATATTTTTATTTGACTACTACTCCCAAAAAGAAAAGAAAAAAGAAATAAGTATTATATTTTTTCCAAACTAGTCAAAAAACTTGGACTACCTTTATATACAGTATGTCCTTGTAAGTTGTATCCATATGGAAAACTTTTTTGTTATTAATTTTACGAAAAAAGTTATTCTTCATAAAAAGTTCTGCATGATCCAAAACCCAAGATTCAACCATCAGATATCAAGTTTTATGAATGTTATACGAGGTATGTCAAAAAGTTTGAATTTCACTCAAGAGCTTTATTTTTCACAATATTGAAAATTGCTATTATAAAAAGTTGTTTGGAATTAAAAGCTATATTCTAATATGCAATTACATGTTTCTAATTAAAAAACATTTGTTTTGAATTAACATTATTTTCAGTTATTTTAATTCTGATAACTCTTTTATTATTAATTTTACAAAAAAATTGATTCTTAATAAAAAGTTCTGAATGGTCTAAAACTTAAAATGCAACCATCTTATATACAATTTTATCAATTTTATACGAGGTATGTCAAAAAAGATAAAGGACAACGCAACACTCCTTATGGCACAGTGGTCCCGGTCAAATTTAACCCGGCACCTGCCACGTGGGGTGCTACCAGCACCCCATAACACATTTTTATCAAATATTTGGTATTTCAAGTTTGGTAACCGATCTGTGCGTCATAGTAGCTTTCTATAATATTATATAGCATAGATGTGTTAGTGTTTGAAGTGGTTATTTAGTGTCATTCTGAACTTATACCTCTAAAGTCGAATTGGGGTGTCATCATCTGGCACTTTAAATTTTAAAGTTTTTAAATGATGAAAGGGTTGCCAATGCGAGTCCATTATACAATTGGATATGGTAATTGAGTCAATACTCGCAATCTTTAGTTTGTATTTTTTATTAGTTGTTATGTAATCATGGGGCAACCGGTTTCGAGTCTTACAATATATGACTCATCATCAGGCCCAGTACAAAAAGTCTTCTCTATACAAACTACAAGCTAAAAAACACAAAACGAGAGACATGTACACATGAACACAATCAAACGTTTGATTGGTCAACTCTTCTTATGGGGCTGGTGACTTCCAGGTACATCTTTAGCTGTGGAACAGTTTCTATGGCTGTTATGTAAGTAGATACTGTTTACTAAAGAAATTTTGTATTATGTCTTTTGATCGCATACTATCTTACCAGGACTCCATCGACCCTTGACTAGTTAAGGATTGATGGTAGTATATATATCAAATTATATACCAAGCACTTTTCATCAGATTGGTCGCTCCCAATGATATAATGGCTCATTTTACATGATATGGACTGTTGAGTTCAATACTAAACAGTTGCTTGGCTTTATTGTATGTGATTGAAACCAAGACAAAGTTGTTTTTCATGTTTTATATATATATGTGTACATGTCTCTCGTTTTGTGTTTTTTAGCTTGTAGTTTGTATAGAGAAGACTTTTTGTACTGTGCCTGATGATGAGTCATATATTGTAAGACTCGAAACCGGTTGCCCCATGATTACATAACAACTAATAAAAAATACAAACTAAAGATTGCGAGTATTGACTCAATTACCATATCCAATTGCTTAAAGTTTTTATTGTATTTTTGATAAACAGGTCAAATTTACATTTTTTATTGAAATAACTGATTTAGATTATTAATATAGACTCTACACTCACTAAATCTGAATTTTTTTAGATATTTTACTTAACTTCATTTATCATGGCTTGGTACTTGCTAATTTGCTTATAACACTTTTTCATTTTATTTTTTAACTTTTATAACATATTAGTGGCTAATAAGTTAATAAAACATGTTTTTTTATATTCTTGTGTTACTCGACACATTATTTAATTTTTTAAACAAGTAGATCACAGAAAATTTTTAAGGGGTGCTGTGAGCACCCCACGTGGCAGTTGGCGCCTTGCAAAGCCACGTGGCAGGTGCCGGGTTAACGAAACTTTGGTTAATAATAGTTCTCAGTGAATAGATTAAAAAAGTCCATGACACCTAAGTCTGAAAAACTATTATTCTCGAGCTACAGCCTTCTGAAGTTCTTAAATTCAGGTACTCGGTTTACGTTAAGTGCACCGTTTTACGGTTAAGTGAATGAAAATATCTATTATTGAAAGAAGAGAGACTCATTTTCTTAAAGCCTATTTGCGTGTTGCATATAAATTCGTGGTTAAAAATAGATGCATCGTATTTTAGTCTTCAGAAATCCTCCGAAAGGTACTCAGAAAACTGAAGAAGTGCGATAGAGAATGTGTTGCTACAGCGATATAAGAATTATCATTTTTTTCATGAATGGTTCAGACTTATCCAATACCAGCATAGCTGCAGATTCGGCTTATTTTTAGATATTTCTTCTACTCTAACAGTGGCGGATCTAGGGGGAATAGGGCAATTCCCTTTGTAACACGGTCCAGAATTAAAGAAAAAATATATTAGCTGATATGAAACTTACTACAGACAGACAAATTCAACCCAACTAACTTTACAGTTAGAAAAATTAAGGGAACTTATTGCACATGTGATTATCTATGTCTTGTAGTTTGAGTTTATCTATTTTATGTATTTTGGGGTGATGTTTTATTGGACGTCGTCCCCTCTCCCAAGGCCACTGCTACTGAAGCGCTTTCAGAAAAACAACCACAATAAGTGCTGCTAGAGCAGAACAAGACATTTCACGTTTTCACGCATGGAGAATAGAGTGCCTCTAAAAATTATTAGATATGCCGACGAAGCACTAGTTTTTGCAAATAGCTTAGATGATTTGCAAAGAATAATCTCCAGCATATCAGATATGAGTAGAAAAAATGGACTTGATCTCAATACGAAAAGAAAAAACAAAGTACATACATGGTAGTAGGTAAACGCGAAATATTAATTACAATCTTCTATGGAAAAATCGGGTTTATGTCATCTTCGACTATCTGTACGGTAAGATGTTGCTGATTTCGGTTAGATGCATCATATGTCGTATTAACTAACGATTTATCACGATACTTCAGTAGTAGTGGCGGAATATTTGCCTTGGGGCAGGGGGGCGACTTCCAATAAAACATCAACCACAAAATATATAAAATAGATAAACCGAAACTACATAAAAGACAAAAGATAATAACATGTGCATTAAGTTCCCTTTATTTTCCTAACTGTCGAGATAATTGGATTGAATTTGTCTGTCTGTTGTAAGTTGCATGTAAGCTAACATATTTCAACGTGTAATAACAATTTTTTCTTTAATTCTGGACCCTGTTACCGGGGGGAATTCCCCTATTCCCCCCTAAAACCGCAACTGTTCCGTTGTTTTCTAAAGATAAGGTGAAACTGGAGCTATGCTGGTATTGGATAATTGAAGCATTCATGAAAACAGGATAATTGTTATGTCACTCTAGCAGCACATTTTTCATCGCACTTTTTCAGTTTTCTGAGGACTTTTCTGAGGTTTTCTGAAGACTAAAATACGATGCATCTATTTTTGACCACGAATTTATATGCAACAGGCAAATATGCATAAAGAAAATGAGTCCGTCTTCTTTCAGTAATAGATATTTTCATTCACTTGACCGTGAATTAGTGAACTTAATGTAAACCGAGTACCTAAATAAATTTTTTTAAGCCGTGTAGGTACGAGGTATGTCAAAAATATGAATTTTACTCAAGATTAAAGTAGCTTTATTTTTCACAATATTGAAAATTGTTATAATGGAAAGTTGTTTGGAATTAAGAACCATATTCTAATATGCAATTTCATCCTTTTAACTGAAAAAAAGAATTTGATTTTTTTAATTATGGATAATGCAACATTATTTTCAGTTATTTTAATTCTGATAACTCTTTAATTATTAATTTTACGAAAAAATGTTATTCTTTGTAAAAAGTTCTGCATGGTGAAAAAACTTAAATACAACCATCTCATACAACAAATTTGATCAATTTTATACGAGGTATGTCAAAAAATATGAATTTCGATCAAGAATAAAGTACCTTTATAGTTCAGAATATTTCAATAAGAAGGATGTAATTACATATTGGAACATGGTTTTTAGTTCTAAATTATAATAATAATAATCTCCCGTTTTATACCGCTCACGTAGCTTTGGGAGTATAGCATGGTAGTCTGCTATATCTAGTGCCTACGGTATACAAGGAAATAAAAAGGTAACAGGGCCAGTTACATAACAGGCTGCGCTTCAACCGCCTATTATTACCCCTGGTTTTACCCAAGGTACTCATTTTATTCGGGCTGAGTCGACCTGGACCTATAGACATTTTTTTAAATGTCTAGTTGTTCTTGCCAGCGGTGCGATTTAAACTCCGGCCTACCAGCACTCTAGCCAAGCATACTACTGCCTGAGCTACGCCGGCCCTAAATAACTTTACATAATCACAATTTTCTATATTGTGAAAAATAACGGTATTTTATTTAAGTACTCTTGAGCAAATTCATATTTTTTGATATATACCTCGTATAAAATCGACAAAATTTGATATAAGATTTCAGGTATATGTTATTATATTTATATTTATTTTTATTATATTTCAATTGGATTTTAGGTTTTAGACCATGCAGAACATTTTATAAAGAATAACTGTTTTTCGTAAAATTAATAATAAAAGAGTTATTATAATTAAAATAACTGAAAATAATGATAGAAAATTTTTCAATTTTTTTTTTCTATTAGAACAATGAAATTATATTAGAATATAGTTCTTAATTCCAAACAACTTTTCATTATAACAATTTTTAATATTGTGAAAAATAAAGCTACTTTTCTCTTGAGTAAAATTCATATTTTCTGACATAGCTCGTATACGGCCTAAAAAAATTGATAACTACTGGTTGTATTTTAAGTTTTAGACCATCCACAACTTTTTATAAAGAATAACTTTTTTCATAAAACTAAGAATAAAAAAGTTTCCCATATGATGCCGACTTAATAATTGAACACACTGTATATGTATCAGCAAAAACATTCGTTACGTTCAAGAATTCTGTCATGTCTTTCGCCACTCGAACGTATTAGTTTATATTTATATTTACTTACCTCATCATAACCATATATGACATAGTACATGCTAAAATCAGATGAAAGACAACAGGAGGTTTAAATAAAGGCTTCAAATGAACAAAAAATTTATTAACAGCTATTTGGACGGATGCCCTCCGTTTTTGGGTTCCTCTAATCGTAGCTTCCAACTCTTCCTTAAGCGCCTTTATCTAGAACAATAATTTAATTTTTTAATAAGAAAGAGTTCATTTAAGGCTTGTGGCATTAAATTTCTAATCCTTAAAACTTTTGGTTAGCGCTGCACCAACCACCACTACCAGCTACATTATCGCTTGAGTGTTCGTTCATATCAGTGCTGGTGTGTATTTAGTCTAGATAGAAAAATGTGTAAAAATACTTCCCACATAACAATGATGTTCGGATCATGTTCTAAGCATATCCTACCAACATTCGTCGAAGTATATCCTTTTTAGTATATGCGTAGTACAAGCATAGCATGTACCATAAAAAACATTCTAAATTTCATGTTCTTTGCATGTGCCTCAAAGAATATTCTTGCACCGAATATACTGAGCACATTCGGGTACGTAGTATCTCGGAATGTTCGTAAAAGTTTATTCTTAGAATATACCTTAATCGAATATTCTTAGTATATGCAAAAGTATATGCTTAACACATCCTTGTGTATACTTTTAAAATATCTTAAAAATAATATACTGTATGTACCTATAGGAAGAAGAATAATATGTTAGCCTATAGATTATCAACTTCGCATTAAGAATAATTAATAAAATTTATGTATTTTGGTAGGTACTACTGAACTATCTAATTCATTTTTTTTAAACCGTTTTAATTGTATGGTAAAAAGTTTAAAACTTAATTCTATTGAAGAAAAATGAGAAATTCTCGTTTCGTTTTCAGTTGAAATGAAATACCATTTTGATTTGAGTTTATACCATAAGCGTTAAGTGTTTTTACCTATAATTTTCGGGAATCCGGAAACGGCCATTCATTGTCATTCTGACTACTACTACTATCATTGTTTGATTTGCGTGTATAGATATAATGCTATGTGGAAATGCGATCAATGATTGTCCCCGTTTAGGATTTTGTCCTCTTCAGGGTTTGTAGTGAATGTATAATGTTGGCAGCAAAATCAAACAGTCCGAAAAACACACTGGGGCAAGCGCCGTATCCTGGTGTTTTTTTGGATCCTGGGTTATGCCGGACGGTGGTGTCCAGAAGGCTAAGAAGTCAACAGAGAAGAAAGTTTGATGGATTGTTGTTGGTTCCATAGACATTTACGTGTACTGTCCGTGCTTTGCTCTAGACCATTCTCCCTAGAAACCATTGTACAACGACAGGCGAACCTGCGTCCCTCGTCGGCGGTCAGGAGGTGGCTTTGAGCGCAGCGTGGACAGTGTGCGTTCGAGTGTAGAAAATAGTTGCGGCTATTTTCTTGGGACGAACAGGTATAATTGTGCAATGAAGTTGGGAAACCGCAAAAAACCAACTTCTCCCTATTCGGGTAAATTCTGACCCTTGCATTGCATTTTATACCTGCACAAGGGAAGGGGGTAGGTAACAAAAGAGCAAAATTATATGAAAATAGTTTCCAGTACAGTTATGCATTTATGTCTACGATGTTAGGTAGGACCAAGTATTTCTAGCTACAAGGACTAAAACATTTTTAAGAACATAAAAAGCAGTTTGAAAATAATAAATTCATATTGGTACTTCAATATTTCCTAAATACCTAGTAAGTAAAAGTATGTATAATGTATATAGATACCTATAAATTTTAGTAATTTACATACATATTTATATATTTGGCTATTATATAATTATATAAGCAGCATTTTTATTTTGATGTGCACATAATAACTAAATATATTACTTATATTTTATATATAGGCTACTTACCCATATAATATTTATTATACATAGGTACCTATATAACTAACTAAAGTTTATATATTACTTACTTTTTACGTAATATTGTAGAATGTAATAACTACATTCTCATATGCAATTAGAATATGTAACTATAATATATTAGTAGGACCAAAGAATACACACACCCAGTGGGTGTGTTAGTATTCTTTGGTAGAACCTATAGGATGAGATTGGGTGATGTTGAAAACATACTTCTGAGAAATACAGCACATCCTTGGAATATTCTTCCCATATACTAAAAATATGTGCGATAGTACATTCTAAGTATATACATAGAAGGTACAGTGGAACCCCGATAAGTCGGCCCCCGATAACCCGGAACTCCGGCTAACCCGGACCGATTTTTATCAGACAATCATTTCAACAATAAAAATGTATTGCTGTTACAAAATCTCGTGAACCTAATTCATTCATTTGGTGACGTCAATATACGAACGAAACGATTACTGAAAATATCAGGGTGCAGATGGGACCCTGTCGCGCAATTCGCAGCAAATAAAATAGTCGTATGTTTTTGGCTTCATTTTATTTCGGTTATACATACGCATTTTCAAGGTTCACGAGGTTTTGTACCAACTCTATGTAATATAATATTTGAGAGATAATGGAACCGGATTGACTCATGGCACACCACATTCATTGTCGAAAACAACAGGCACCTGTATTATCCTTTATTTATTTGAAACTGTCTTGCATTGTTTAGAAAAGACTATTAAAATTATTTTTTTAACAATGGTCTTAGTCATCACTGTTATTAAATAACATAACATCAGAGACGGTATTGTGTGTAGTAAAGTCGTGTTTTGTAATCGTTCGTAAATTTATTCAGATTTTGTGTTTGCGTGTCTTTTGTCTATAAGGGCAACAAAACGTAAAAATGTTGTAGTGATAATGGAAAAGAAACTAGAAGCATTAAGTAGAACTGATAAAGGTGAATCTTGCATCATTATATTATGGTGTCGGTACATCTACAGTATCGGATTGGAAGAAAAATAGAACTAAAATCGAAGAATTTTTTTTTCAAAATGATAACAAAAGACAGTTTGGACAATCGGAGCAAAGCTAATAAAGCTAAGAATGAGACTTTTGACGATGCTTTGTATGTGTGGTTTTGTGTGGAATGCGAACGTGGTTTACCAGTGTCTGTGTGACAATTATAACGGAGTTTATCTGTAAGCATACCATATTTTATTAATTTTTACCTTTGTCTCCGGCTAACCCGGATTTTCGATAACCCGGATCGGCCGCGGTCCCAATTAATCCGAGTTAACGGGGTTCCACTGTATATAGCACTTCCTTGGAATATTCTTCCCATATACTAAAAATATGTGCGATAGTACATTCTAAGTATATAACTAGAAGGTATATAGCACTTCCTTGGAATATTCTTCCCATATACTAAAATATGTGCGATAGTACATTCTAAGTATATAAATAGAAGGTTTATAGCACCTCCTTAGAATCTTCTAAAAAGTATGTTCTTGGTATATACTGAAAAGAAGTGCGGTAGTACATTCTAAGTATATACATAGAACGTTTAAGTACTGTAATGTAGTATATACTCAGTATATGCTCTGCACATTCGCAATGGTAATTACGCATATTCTAAGTATATACTTTTTCTGAAAAGTATGTTCTATGAATCTACTAAGAACATGAAATTGTTATGTGGGTTATGCCCGGTAGCCACCTTCTTAAGTTGAAAACCGTCATATAAAGCCGGATACAAATATGCGAGCCGAGCAGCTGTATGCGAACGCTATATTCGTATTATTTGTACTTGACTCGTAGACGACGTGTTCTAGTATGATACAATTGATCCAAAAGATGGCATAACCCAGACATCCAAAGTGAACGTTATCCTCCAACACCAAGTTGTTCTACAGGGTGGTGAATCGGAAAACGGGCCATAGGATACTCAATGTAAAATTCTAAACTGTTGAATTTCTGCTTCCCTAATTATGTTACATCAAAAATCATCGGAAGTTATTTGTAGAGGATTGAAATCTGTATTAGAAACAGAAGTTACAATTGTTCTACGATTTAAACACATTCCAAAATTTTGAAAAATATAATGTATTTACCGCAGTAGGTATGTGTGGGCATGTTAGGCCACACGTTATTATTTAACTGACAGTGAGCACATTATTGACTGAAGAAGATATCTTTATTATTAATACTTCTCCTTAACTAAAGGTATCTTATCAACTTTATTGTGTTTTAAACAGTAATTGATAAAATAAATAAAAAAATTGACAGTTCAAATTGTTAATATAATAAATTTATTGTCAACAAATGCAACCTTATACACATTATGGTATTGCGTGTGGCCTAACTTTGGCGTATTACTCTGAAAAATGTATTATATTTTTACAAAATTTTGAATAATTATTGTTTGTAGAACAATATTAACAGTTGTTTTCAATACAGATTTCAATTCTCTACAAATAGTTTCTTATGACTTTTGATGTAAAATAATTAGGGAAGCAGGAATTCAACAGTTTAGAATTTTACATTGAGTTTCCTATGGCCCGCTTTCCAATTCACCACCCGGTATATGGTTCACATAGTGTTCAGAAAAAAGTCACATCATTTTGAGCGTCGGGTTTGGGGGGAGAGGGAGGAGAAATCGGCAAATTCGTAGTTTTTTAGGGTTTTCGTCAATATTTATAAAACTGTGCGGTTTAGCATGAACAACCTTCTATACAAAAATGTTCTACATTAATAATGAAATAAAAAAGATCCGTTGCATAATCCTTCTAAAATGAACGGTTCCAAAGTTACGGAGGTAGTATGGTATAATTGGTCCAAAAAAGCCTAACCCAGACATCCAAAGTAAAAGTTTTCCTCCAACACCAAATTGTTCTATATGGCCCACATATTGTTCAATAAAAAGTTAGACCATTTTGAGCGTCCGGTTTGGGGGGGGGGGGGGGAGATGGGGAAAAATAGGTAAATTAGTAGTTTTTTTAAGTTTTTCGTTTTACAGTAAACAATGTTCTATACAAAAATATTCTACATAAAATTTAAAACAAAAAAGGTTCCATACATAATTGTTATAAAATCAACGGTTTCAGAGTTACGGAGGGTAAAAAGTGGAGGTTTTCGATACTTTTTATATTTTTTGGGCAATTGATGATGATTTTGGGTGGTGAAGTTGACGTTTCTTCAAGGGCTTATCACTAACATACCATCGGTCACTGAAATAGCAAATTTTATTTAGAAAACATAATCCTGTTAAAGAACTTTTCTTTCATCAGTAATACTGTTGTAACATACCCAAAAAATATAAAAAGTATCGAAAACCTCCACTTTCACCCTCCGTAACTCTGGAACCATTGATTTTATAACAATTATGTATGGGACCTTTTTTGTTTTGAATTTTATGTAGAACATTTTTGTGTAGAACATTGCTTACGCTAAAACATAGTTTTAGAAATATTGACGAAAAACGTGAAAAACTACTAATTTACCGACTTCTCCCCCATCTCCCCCAAACCGGACGCTCCAAATGGTGTAACTTTTTACTAAAAAATATGTGGACCATATAGAACAATTTGGTGTTGGACATTGGAGGAAAACTTTTACTTTGAATGTTTGGGTGAGGCCTTTTTTTGGACCAATTATACTATACTACCTTCGTAACTTTGCAACCGTTCATTTTAGAAGGATTATGCATAGAACCTTTTTTTATTCAAATTTAATGTAGAACATTTTTGTATAAAAGGTTGTTGATGCTATAAAAGATTGTTTACTGTAAAGCATAGTTTTAGAAATATTGACGAAAAACGTAAAAAAATACGAATTTACCTATTTCTCCCCCTCTCCCCCCAAACCGGACGCTCAAAATGGTGTAACTTTTTACTGAACAATATGTTAACCATATAGAACAATTTGGTGCTGGAGGAAAACTTTTACTTTGGATGTTTGGGTTAGGCCTTTTTTTGGACCAATTATACTATACTACCTCCGTAACTTTAGAACCGTTCATTTTAGAAGGATTATGCATAGAACCTTTTTTATTTGAAATTTAATGTAGAACATTTTTGTATAGAAGGTTGATCATGCTAAACCGCACAGTTTTAGAAATATTGACGAAAAACGTAAAAAACTACGAATTTACGGATTTCCTTCCCCTCTCCCCGCAAACCCGACGCTCAAAATGGTGTGACTTTTTTCCGAACATTATGTGGAGCCTATAGAACAATTTGGTGTTGGAGGGTAACTTTCACTTTGGATGTCTGGGTTTGGGTCTAGTTATACCATACTATAAGGAGTTCATTTCATTTTTTATTAGCTTCAATTTTGGTAATAGTAACACTAACTTTTTTGTAAAATTTTACAGTTTTTGAGTTATTTATGAAAAATCGGTTAAAAGCATGCATTTTTCTCACGAAAAATTAAAATCTTTGATCTTTAATAACTCAAAAAGTTTTGATTTATTTTAATAACTTTATGTAACAAGCTTTGCTTAGAATTTGCCCCTCTATCTAATTTTGGGGATATTTTTAATAAAATAATTTTCACCCCCGAGAAGGGGTGACATCCACCTCCAGGGTAAAAGCGCAAGTTGACACTATGTCACCTTTGTTTCTTGAGATATCCTCTAACCACTCACCAATTTTCATGCAAATCGATGGAGGTTCAACGAAATCGGAGGTAATAGCTCATATCCACATTAAGTGACTGCACTAACTCTTCTTATGTCAATTTAGTGATTTTATTGTGATATCCAAATGACCCTTTAAGTGAATGCATTCATGTATGAATGCATTTGGATTGGATGACAAAGGGAATAAAAATAGATGGAGAATACCTAAACAACTTACGTTTCGCCGATGATATAGTCATAGTAGCTGAGGATCTAGGTATGGCAAGAGAGATGGTACAAGAACTCGTTGTAGCTACAGAAAATGTTGGTTTAAATATAAACATCTCAAAAACAAAAATAATGACAAATTTGGTACCCAACCAGAACATCAGTATTGGTGGGAAGGAAATAGAACTCGTAGATAGATATAAATACCTGGGACATGAAATTACGATTGGCAGGGATAACCAGACTCATGAGCTGAAGAGAAGAATCGGTCTTGGGTGGGCAGCATTTGGAAAACTGAGAGAAACTTTTAAAAGTGAGTTACCCACATGTCTAAAGAGAAAGGTATTCGATCAGTGCGTCCTCCCAGTCTTGACGTACGGATCAGAAACACTTACCTTAACTAAAGCCTCGGCTACCAAACTAAGAGTCACGCAGAGAAGAATGGAGCGGTCAATGTTAGGAATAACTCTGCGAGACAAAATCAGAAACGAAGAAATCAGGAGAAGAACAAAGGTGACTGACGTCATCGAGAGGATAGCCAGGTTGAAGTGGAGATGGGCAGGACACGTAGCCAGAATGACAGATGGGCGATGGACGAAGAGGTTATTGGAATGGAGGCCAAGAGAAGACAAGAGAAGCGTCGGTCGACCGCCTACAAGATGGACTGACGACTTAAGAAAGGTAAATAAAAACTGGATGAGGGCGGCGCAGGATAGATGGGGTTGGAAACGAGGGGAGGAGGCCTATGTTCAGCAGTGGACTTTTGAGGCTGGATGATTCATGTATGAATGATGTATCTTGGTTGTCTTTATTTTGTATCAGATTTTCAGCTTCTTTAATAATTTCTTCATTGCTTACTTTTGGCAAATCTGTTAATATGTAACACGAAAACGTTGATAAATAAGTTAGTGCAGTCACTAAATTAGTCGATAAGATTCCAGACGTCTATTCAGGTGTCTTATCGGTGTAGATTATAATATAGAATATAGAATGTGTTGATTTTCATCTTATCACTAGCTGAAAAGTTTAGTTCATCATCGGTCTCCTCGTCAAATTGAATTTTTCTTTTTCTCTTTCTTATTTCTTTATATGTTTTATTTGGGCACAATTTTTTGGCTTAAAGTAAAGTAAGTTTTGGTAAAGTAATTTGAAAGAGCTTCATACTTTTTATTGACAGAACCCAGATCCATAATTTTTATCTACAAATATTTTTTGTATAGTATTCTTGCCGCCCTCTCATAATATGCCGCCCTAGGCAACTGCCTATATTGCCTAATGGATAAAGCTGCCCTGTTGGATAGGGAGGGAAGCGAAAACATAAGAAGATCATGCAATGTAGAAGACATAAATGGATGGGTGACAAAACGGAAACAGGAGTACAACGAACACATTAGTAGAATGGCAGAGGATAGGATAGAACGAATAGCACGAGATAAGAGGTTAATATTGAAGAAGAAACAGCCTATAAAGCCTACATACAAGAAGGAAGAAGAAGAAGTGATGAGTAAAGCGCGGAATATATGCAACATGTTTTTGAAAAAATATGCGAATATATATGCACCTTTTTTCATGAAAATATGCACAAATATTGACTTTTATTACCAAATATGCAATCCAATATGTAATAAAATTTAATGATGTAATAGAATAAAATAAGGTGCAAAAGTACTATGTTCAAAAAATGTTTTTTATACACATAGTAAGTAAGAAAAACATAGTCAGATACAATTATTTACTTTTTTAAAAAGGTACAAAATTTGTTTATAACTTAATTATATAGATAAAATATACAGGGTGTAACAAAAGTGCAGGTCATAAATTAAATCACATATTCTAGGACCAAAAATAGTTCGATTGGACCTAACTTACCTTAGTACAAATAATGTGCATATAAAAAAAGTTACAGCCCTTTGAAGTTATAAAATGAAAATCGATTTTTTTCAATATATCGAAAACTATTAGAGATATTTTATCGCAAATGGACATGTGGCATTCTAATGGTAGGAACATCTTAAAAAAATTATAGTGAAATTTGTGCGCCCATAAACATTTTATGGGGGTTTTGTTCCCTTAAATCCCTCCAAACTTTTGTTAACGTTCCAATTAAATTATTATTGTGGTACCAAACACAATACTTTTAAAACTTTTTTGCCTCTTAGTACTTTTTAGATAAGCCAGTGTTTATCGAGATATTCTGAATATTTGTCGAATCTACCAAATATTTGTATATGGAAGTACGATTAGAGATACCTGTTTAAAAGTTTATTTTATAATTTACATTTTTAGGTATAGTTTAAAAAAGAAGCCACATCTCGATAAAAGGTCGCTTATCTAAAAAATACTAAGAAACAAAAAAGTTTTAGAAATACTGTGTTTAACTAATGGTACCACAATAATAGTTTAATGGGAACGTACACAAACATTTGGGGGGTTTAAAGGAACAAAACCCCCATACAATGTGTATGTAAGCATATTAAAAAAGAAGCTGCGGCTCGATAAAAACTTACTTATCGAAAAAATACTGAGAGGCAAAAAAGTTTTAAAAACATTTTGTCTGTATATATTTTTCATATGCCCTGTGAGAGGTTTTAACCCCCAAAACCCCCCTGGGTGTGCCACTGCCATATAATAGCAGTTAAATATTGCATTGTTAGCTAGTTGTGAGCTAGTCTGAAAATTTCAGGTGCCTAGGCAGACTAGAACTATTTTTAAAATGGATTACAAAATTTGCGGATATAGTGACATAGTTACAAATACCAAGCCAAGCAGTGCCGGATTTAGTTCATGGACCGCCGGGGGCTAAGTCATACTATACCGCCACTGTCCAATAGGTATAGATGCGTCTTAGGTTAACAATTCATTAAAACTATTTTAATATTATTAGGTAATTTATTACAAATATACAAAAAAGCCACAAAGACACAAACTCACAACTTATAAAGTAAATTAACATAATTATCTATTCATTAAAACTATTTTAATATTCTTAGGTAATTTATTACAAATATACAAAAAAGCCACAAAGACACAAACTCACAACTTATAAAGTAAATTAACATAATTATTTACGAACAAATTTTCCCGGACTTGCTACATGCAAACAGGTCGATGATTTTATTAAAATCTAATTTTGTAAGCAGAGCATTATTAATATTTAAAACAGCTAACGAATTTAATGTTTCTTCCATCATCGTATTTCTTAAATAATTTTTGACCCGTTTTAAAGTGGAAAATGATCTTTCACCAGTTGCGTTAGTAACCATCAACGATAAGAAGATTCTTAGTGCTATTTCTAAGTTTGGGAAGGTTCCAATTATATTATTTTTATGCATAAGCTCCATCACACAAGTAGCACTGTGAGTTGATCTTTCTTATACTCAATGAATTTCTTGAAATAAAATTTTTAAGATGTTCTAAATTAACGACTGACCTTTCATGACTGTCACATTTTTCTTTAGTCTTTTTCCAGTCGTCAAATCCAGTAAAAAAGGAAAAAGTGCAATTTTCGCTTGAAAAGAGCCGACAATAGGTTTGTTCTAGCATCAGTTTCAAACGGTTTAAAACCATCAGTGAATAGTGGACCAGCGCGAGTAGAGGGGATAGCACTGGTGACTGTATTATGTTTTCTCACTGACCAACTGTTTGCTGACGGTTTTTGACTAGTTTGACTGTTTGCAAGAAGAAACCTAATAATATAAGCAAAACAAGTAGCCTGTGCTTTTGGAATAAACTAACCAGTCACGCCGAATTTTTTCACCATTCTTTAAAATTTTATAGAATAATGATTTAGTGCAGTACCTGTTTGGTTTCCTATTTTTCTTTTTGAAGATTCAAAGTCTAAAGAATTAAGATCCTGTGTATTGAATTCTTTTAGCACTTCATCTACACAATTTCTTGGCCAGAATTTTGGATCTTGTAAATCAACTCGATTAACACCACTTTCGACTAGAATTTGACGTTCAGGAGAACTCTTTTCAGGAAGTAACTCGATATCATAAAGTGGGTCTGAATTTTCTGTGGATGAATCATCTCGACGTGCTGAAGATCCTGCTGCAAATTTTATTTTATTAAAAAAGTAACTAAAATAGTCAAATAAACCTACCTTCTAAAACATCTGAAACTGTTGCAATTGAATCGTCTTGAAAAGAAGTGTTCGTTGGTATATTGTCTTGCCTGGATTTGGTAAAAAAAGCTGAATCTTGGGGGTTTTTTAATACTGCATTTAATTTTTGTTGTTTTTCTAACTTTTGTCGTTTCCAAATGCACCTCCTTCCTTTCCGATCATTTTTTAGAAACTTCACGAAAACACTTCACTAATAAATAAGTAAAATTTGAGACTAGTCTCGAAAACTGCGCTAACACGACTGACGACATGGAGCCGGACACGCTGCGACGCTGCCGCCAGGCGCAGTGGCGCTGGCCGATTTCCCGGAAATATGAAACGTGTTTTTGTGCGACCTGCTACCGCAGGCACGCATCTTATCGGTGACGAGACCAAGTTTTATTACAAGCTATTTCAGAAAATCAACCCCATAAATTTGGAATATCCACATATAGAATTAAAGCGTGATGGGAGCGACGTACCGCCTCTCAAAATTTACCGCCGGGGGCTAATAGTCCCATAGCTCCCCCTTAATCCGGCACTGAAGCCAAGTATATAAAAACGTTTTAATAATGCTAAAATGGTACTTACCGGATAGTCTTTATTTGTTTTGCCAGTGTTCCATCTATATACCTTTTGAAAAACCGCAAGTGCTTCTGTGTTCTTGCCGTAAGCCATCAAATACTTTGGACTCTCAGGTATAAACCAAAATCCAATAGCAGACAAGAATGTTCCCATGGAACTACATAAGATAAATATATTCCAGGAATGTATTTCTGAAAAGAATCTGATGTTGAAGCCTTATGTTGAGGTCAATAAAAAAATAAATTTTACAAATTAGTCCAATCAACAGCCATTTTCTCGTGTAATTTTAAGAATCAAGGTCGATCTGCTTGAAAATTTGGATTTAGGTAGTATTTACATAATATAACCTTTGTCAAAACCTACCCTATAGTATGGTATAGTTAGAACCAAACCCAGACATCCAAAGTGAAAGTTATCCTCCAACACCAAATTGTTCTATATGGTCCACATAATGTTCAGAAAAAAGTCACACCATTTTGAGCGTCGGGTTTGGGGGGGAGAGGGGGGAGAAATCTGAAAATTCGTAGTTTTTTAGGTTTTTCGTCAATATTTCTAAAACTAAGCGGTTTAGCATAAACAACCTTCTACACAAAATTGTTCTACATTAAATTTTAAATAAAAAAGGCCCTACGCATAACCCTTCTAAAATGAACGGTTCCAAAGTTACGGACGTAGTATAGTATAATTGGTCCAAAAAAAGGCCTAACCCAGACATCCAAAGTAAAAGTTTTCCTTCAACACCAAATTGTTCTATATGGTCCACATATTGTTCAGTAAAAAGTTACACCATTTTGAGCGTCCGGTTTGGGGGGGGGGAGATGGGGAGAGAATTCGGTAAATTAGTAGTTTTTTAAGTTTTTCGTCAATATTTCTAAAACTATGCTTTAGCGTAAGGAATGTTCTATAGAAAAATGTTCTACATAAAATTTAAAACAAAAAAGGTTCGATACATAATTGTCATAAAATCAACGGTTCCAGAGTTACGGAGGGTGAAAATTGGAGGTTTTCGATACTTTTTATATTCACCGATTTCTCCCCCCTCTCCCCCCAAACCCGACGCTCAAAATGGTGTGACTTTTTTCTGAACATTATGTGGACCATATAGAACAATGTGGTGTTGGAGGATAACTTTCACTTTGGATGTCTGGGTTTTTGGTATAGTTATATCATAAATATTGCCCAAAAAATATAAAAAGTATCGAAAACCTCGACTTTTCACCCTCCGTAACTCTGGAACCGTTGATTTAATAACAATTATGTATAGAACATTTTTCATTTTAAATTTCATGTAGAACATTTTTGTATATAACATTGTTTACACTAAAGCATAGTTTTAGAAATATTGACGAAAAACTTACAAAAAACTACTAATTTACCGGCTTCTCTCCCATCTCCCTCCCAAACCTAACGCTCAAAATGGTGTAACTTTTTACTGAACAATATGTGTACCATATAGAACATTTTGGTTAGGCCTTTTTTTGGACCAGTTATACTATACTACCTCCGTAACTTTGGAACCATTCATTTTAGAAAGATTATGCATAGGACCTTTTTTTATTTCAAATTGAATGTAGAACAATTTTGTATAGAAGGTTGTTCGTGCTAAACCGCATAGTTTTAGAAATATTGGCGAAAAACTTAAAAAACTACGAATTTACCGATTTCTCCCCCCTCTCCCCCCAAACCCGATGCTCAAAATGGTGTGACCTTTTTCTGGACATTGTGTGGACCATATAGAACAATTTGGTGTTGAAGGATAACTTTCACTTTGGATGTCTGGGTTATGCCATCTTTTGGATCAACTATACTATACTACTACGCCGATGCGGGCTTTTGCCCTGGGGATGAAAACAACCCCATCTAGCGGATGAAATTTTTTTAATAAAAAAAATTAGTAAGTCGACAGATGATTGACCAATTCTGAGTAAATTTTGTTCTATACAATTTTTTTTGCAAAGTTGCTACTTCCCAAGCTATTAGTGATTGAAACCAGAGCCGTGCGATACATCTTTTCAATATGATGCAAGTCTTCGAAATGCCGCCCCCTAAATATTATTGAAACTTTAATACTAGTATTTATTTTTATTAAATGAAATTAGAAAAAATGAACGAAAACTTTTATTTTAAAAACAAAACATACTTTAAATTAAATGAAATAATATGTATTAACATTAAATAACATTTATGAACATCTTTGATTTTAATTTTGGCAAACTCGTCAATCAGATTGGTGTAGTCTAAAGTAGCAGCTAGTGAGGACTCTATTGAAATAAGTGCTAATTTTTTTAGTTTTGTTTGTCTTATGGAGCTTCGTAAATAGTTTTTAATCATTTTTAATTTTGAAAAACTTCTTTCCCCGAGCTACCGAGACAGAGAGTGTTAATAAAATTCTTAGGGCCGGTACTTTCTGCACCTCGCATGATAAAATTCCTCTAACTGGGTTTTAATTGGAATAGATATTACCGGCCCTTAGTGATACAACTATATTTGGATATAAAGAAATTATGTTATTTTGGAACAAATAGTTCAAAACCTCTAAAAGTTTCATGGACTATGGTATCATTTGGGATAAACCATGCAATAAATCTTCTAGAAAATCATTTGCCTCTATATCCGATTCATTTTCTATGAAAAGTATTGAATGAATATTTTCTAGTATTTTATCATATTTCCCTTTTCTTATATTTCCCTAAATTTAAAAATATATAAAAATTTAAAATTTTTATTACGAGTTGCTAAAAGCGAAAATCAATCAATCAAAGAATTAAAGGCAATATTTAAAATATAGATGAAAAAATTTACTTTTTTAACTTTCTCTGTTGAGAGCTAATCCACAGATCAAATTGACGCATTTTTCTCTTGCTTCAATATTCGTTTTCAGCAGGAAATTCGGATCTTATTTACAAGATTTTCTGCAATTTCATTATCAGTAATTTTCAATTGGTCATAGCCAAATTGTCAGTAAATTTTCATTTTTTCCATAGTTTCTGACATTTTTACACAATCTGACAAATTTATAGTTACATGTTGTAACATCTTCGAGACTGAATTTATATAAAATAAAATATCATGCCAAATAACTACACCGATTATAAATTTATAATTTTTAATATTTTTACTAATCCTCATGCTTTGACTTTAGTTTCTGAATTATTGTTGACGTCTTTTATTATTTCGAATAAAGCATTATGATAGCTACCGGCCAATATCCCTCACAAGCTCCTTATGCAAAGTAGCCGAAAAAAAAAATGGTTATGGACAGACTGAACCGAGCCATAACCCATCTTGAACTGATTGACGACGCACAAGCTGGCTTCAGGAAACACAGGAACACCATGGACCATGTAGTCGAGTTTGCTCAAAAAGTCAAGGATGCTTTCCACCGTAAGATGTCAACAGTTGCAGTGCTAGTAGACCTCAAAGCTGCATACGACACAGTATGGAGAGGTTTGCTGTTACACAAGATAGCGAAGTCTGGAATTGACGGTAAACTGTTCAATTGGATAAAATCTTTTCTCGGTGAAAGGTATCAGAGAGTCAAATTTCACAACCATTGTTCCAAATTCAGACTACAAAGACAAGGGCTGCCACAAGGAGCTGTCATCAGCTGTCAATTGTTCAACCTAATGATAAACGATGTGCTCGCAATGATTAGAAAGACACCTGGTGTTGATGCCCTCCTGTATGCCGATGACCTCCTAATATGGGCATCAAGTAGCAGTCTGAAAGCGCTCGAGGGAGTAATGAACGAGGCTCTCAAAAATCTAGAAAAATGGGCGGATAAAAACTGCCTAACTGTCAGTACAACCAAAACCGTATATCAAGTACTTACCCTTTCAACAAAGCAGACTGCTGTCAAGCTGACATACAAAGGAGTCGACCTGGAAAGAGAGGATGTAACAAAATACCTGGGGGTGTACATAGATAAGAAAATGACGTGGAAACCTCAAATCGACGACATTGCAGAGAAAGCCACAAAGAGATGTCGACTGCTCAAACGTCTCACAGCAACAAAATGGGGCGTCACGCAAGATGTCTTGGTAGCAACATACAAAACCTATGTCCGGCCGATACTAGAATATGGGAGTGAAGCTACAATAACTGCGAGTACAAACACCACCTCCAAGCTTGAAGTCGCCCAGAACACTGCCCTTCGCGTCATCACCGGTGCTCCAAAATCAACACCGATTACATCAATGGAAGCCCAGACCGGTATTGAACCAATACAATGCCGCAGAGAGCAACACGCGTTAACCTTCTGGGAAAGGCAAAGACGAATACTTCCACAAAAATGGGACGAATATAGACAAGCAGCCTCACGTCTTAAAACACAAACCACTCCGCTTACAGTAGCAAATCAAATCATGGAAAAATACCACATTGACCTGTCGAAAGCTGCCCCCTTCCCAGCGCAAACTACACTCGCCCGCTGTCTACCAAACACAGAATTGCGTCTTGAAAACCATAACGACCCGAAGCACTTATCGTCAGACATTGTCCTAAGGAAAGCCGCCCTAGAGACGATACACACCAATTACCCAGTGCATGAGTGGCTCCACATCTATTGCGATGGCTCCTCGATGCCGGACTCGGGAAGAACAGGAGCAGGATATGTCTCAACGTTCTCCAAAGGCTCCATAGCTGTGCCCCTCTCACCAACTATGATGGCGAAATTGCTGCTATACACGAAGCCGCTAAAAGTCTCGAGAATCTCCAACACCCCCAAAAAGTTGCCTTCTTCATCGACTGCCAAGCCGCAATCCTCGCCCTGTCGACAAATCGATATACCGACTGTGCCCAAACAATATCTTGCCGCGTCCAACTATCGAACTTGCTGGAAAAAGGGTGGCTGATTACTTTACAATGGATCCCTAGTCATGTCGGTGTTGAAGGGAATGAAGCGGCGGATGAACTTGCAAAAGAAGGCACTACTCTTCCACAGCCCCCTAGCTTCCAATCGTACACATCAGCAAAGTCCACCATTAAAAGAGGAATCAAAGCGAAGATAAAAGACCAGCAAATACAAGCCGGTGCTGGAAAATCTTGGGCTCACCTAATAGAGTCACCAATCCCTCACAACTTGCCGAGACCCATCAGTGTAGCCGCGTTCAGAACAACTACGGGGCATGACTACCTGGCCTCCCATCTACATCACATCGGCGTCCGTGAAAATGACAACTGTCCACTATGTAATCAGCCCCAGATGGATGCTGCTCACCTCCCAGAGTGCCCAGCCCTGATAACAGACCCACCCGAGGAGGATGAAGATCGCCTACGAGAAACGGCTCGTCTATACTGGTCAGCGCGCCGCCAAATGGCTAGCATGCCAAGGGTGGGCGTTGGCTAGTAAGTAAGTAAGTATTATGTATTTCACAAAATTGAAATCTTAGAGGTTTCGATGCATCTATTCGACTTAACCATCTAGTAGTACTCAACGGTTTTAGTGTTAGTGTGAAACATGTTTTTTTCAGAGTAACAAAAAAGTGTAACAAAAATGAACTCCTGTTGGAGTGATATACTCCAACAGAAGTAATGAAAAAATGATTACTACTTCAGGAATAAAAATGAATAGAGAATACTACTTATCACTCAATAGTTGTGTCTATATTGAAAATAGAAATGAAGGGGCTTCAGCGTTGAAGCCGAAGTAATAAAAATTACTACAACGCTTTGTAAAACCAGAAAAAAAGTGTACAGTTTTTGTATAATACAAAAAAAGTTTGTTGTTTCTGAATAAGAAGACGCTGCGTCATTTATGACTAAGATGGCATGCGCAGGGCACGTAAAACGCTCTCGGATATTTTTCAAATTAATATTCTGTTTTGCACACCCTTTCTTATTACTTTTATATAAACCCCGTTATCATAAACTTGTCCTCCGAGTAGTTTTAAATCAAGAACTATGTTTTCAAGAACTTATTTTTGTCAAAATAAGGTCTGTTAAACCATCACCAGCTAAATATTTTCGGCTGACACTTGGTCCTATATATACTTTTAATTATTGAATGGCTCAATTTGTATTTTAATTTTACTGATTATGCCGCCCCCTTGTGATGCCGCCTGATGTGGCTGCCTCACCGCATCATAGCACCGCACGGCCCTGATTGAAACTATGTATTTTTCATTGAAAAATCTCAAGTTTTATAACCCTTTTTCATGAATAACAAATTTTTTTAATTATTTAACAAAAGAACAAAAGAGCAACGAACAAAATTGTAGCCAATAAGAAAACAAAATTGGAAAAATTTAGTAACTATTTAGTAATTATTAACTATTTAGTATTTTTTTTGCCAATTTTACCAAAATTGGCAAAATTACTTACTAAAATTACTAGCCGGTTGTGTCTGAATTTAACGAACCGACTATATATTACAGCATCAACGTTTCGAACTTTACGCGATATCTCTTCAGGTGAGAATCATAACTTTGATTTTTTTAAATAGGAAAGTACATCACGTGACACCTCATTCAAAAGCTTTTAAAATAATGATTACAAAAATGTATAATACTTGCGCAAAATGTCGATCCAATGCTTTTTAAATACATTCATTTATTTTTGAATTCTGATAAAACTAATAAGAGTTTTTGAAAAATTTAAACGCAGAATGAAAGATTACATTATCGCCGAGGGCCAAAACTCCCTAAAAACTTCTATAATGTTTATTTTAATAAGTTACAGGGGTGAAGACGAAGAGAAAATTTAGTATGATTTTTAATTTCAAATATGATTAAAAAAAAAGCTTTTTGTTTATTCGAAGGGACTTTTGGCCCTCGGTAATAATCTAATCTCTCATTCTGCTTTTAAATTTTTCAAAAATACTCACTAGTTTTCTCAGGATTCGAAAAATATTATTGCATTTAAAAAGCATTTGACCGAACTTTTGCCCAAGTATTATACGTTTTTGTAATCAGTATTTCAAAAGCTTTTAAATGAGGTGTCACATGATAAACTTACCCATTTAAAAAAATCAAAGGTATGACTGTCACCTGAAGAGGGATAGCATAAAGTTCGAAACATTGATGCCATTATATACGATTACTTTAAAAATCGACCTGTCCGAGCGTTTTGCTAATGTGCTAAAAATAAACGAGTTAATATGGGGGGATTTATGAGAATTTATTGTATGACTTTAAGTTATAATATTATAGACCGATAACACCAAACGTGTTAAAGTTACATTTAATAGCGGTAATACCAGTACATATTATTATATCAACATGTTTTAAGTATATTTTATATAAACTGCTCGTCAAAAGTTAGGGATATAGAAAATTCTGCTCATTTTCATAGTTGATTTTTTCTTGAACAGATTAACGGATTCAGCTATTTTTTTTATTATTTTAGATTTTTCTTTAGTATTTACACAGTTGTGCAAAGGTTTACTCAAACTTTTTTTTGTACTTATACCAGGTGGAAGAAAAGAAATGTTCTTCTTATGTTAAGTTTGAGACGCCCTAGGGAGGACAAATTGCAAATGTGAGTATTCATCAGAATCGTATTGTAGTCTTATGTTTTGTGAACATTTTGTTTTTTGAAGGTCCCTGATATCTTTAAAAACAAAGAAAATAGACGGTTTTGTAGTTTAACATATTATGTTTTAACCGAAACAAAAGTTTGAGACACCTTGTAGGGAGGAAAAGCCACAAAGGTGGGCATACATCGATATTATGTTGTAGTCTCATATTTTGCGAATATTTCATTTTTTTAATTTCTCTGATATATTTAATAACAAAGAAACTAGACGGTTTTATTCTTCAATATCGTCCCTTAGCTTACAACACCGCTCAAGTCGAAAATTAACGGTTTTCGGATTTTAATACCACTTAATAGATTTGCTCATTGCGCATCAAACCATTTGTCACATGATTTAGATTTCAGTCAATCAGATGCCGTAATTCAAAAAGTAGTGACACCGCGCAAGTCGTCAACACCTGTATCATGGTCAACACCGCACAAGTCGCTCTGTTATTATTATGTTTGTTCGTGAGTTTTACTGCTGAAAAGTCTAGTATCCAAGAAGTTTTTATAGAATTAAGAGGTAAGCTATATAATAAAATAGTGTTTATTCATTTACGCGTATTAATATAGAAAGAAATGATAATAAAATAACTTAAGCGGTGTTTACTAACCGTATTTTTTTTAACTTAGGCGGTCTTTCAAAAAGTAATTTTTTTCGTCTCCTGTAAAGTTTGTAAAAATGACTTATGCGGTGTTGTTAGCTAAGGGACGATATGTGTTTTAACTGACGACATGCGATACGTGAAGAAGCCATGTCTTGTCATACCACGAAGATGAAATTATTTTCTACATAATATAGTGCGAAAGGAACAGTGTTTAAAGAAAAAAATCTGTGTATTGTACCTCTCGCTATTTAAAGGGCCTCCACGTAGACACCAAATCCGTACTTATTCTCAAGGAAATTCCGCCCCAAAACCTCCCAGGGCCTCCATTAAACAATCTCGTATCTCTTATATTGCGCTGTGCATGCCGCTTGCCTGGTTGACAAAAAATAACTCTTATAGGTGTCGATAGGAATTGTTTACTTTATGTGCATTTTTTTTAAAGTTTTGTTAACTGCTATTTTTTTATCGTTAATTTAGTTTTGTTTCAGTTAAAACACATGTTAAAGACTAAAACCACCTATCTTCTTTGTTTCTGAAGATATCAAGGACTTTTAAAAAAGAAAATGTTCACAAGATATAGGGCTACAATGTGATTCCGATGTATACTAACATTTGCACCTCGTCCTCCCTACAGGGTGGCACACACTTAACATAAGAAAAACATTTCTTTTCTTCCACCTGGTATAAGTACAAAAAAGAAGTTTGAGTAAACCTCTGTACAACTATGTAAATAATAATGAAAAATCTAAAATCATAAAAAAAAATTGCGGAATCCGTTAATTTGTTCACGAAAAAATCAACTATGAAAATGAGCATAATATTCCATATCCCTAACTTTTGACGAGCAGTTTATTTGAAAATAAATCATTAAACACTTACTTATAAATCCAAACATTTCGTACTCAATATGGAGCGGTAAAATAGCCCAAGCAACAAGTGGCAGTATGAAAAATCCAAGCGCAAATGTAACACCCCTGAATAGTTGTACTTTTGACCTGTATTGTGAAGCATGATATTCCGTGAGAAGGGTAGTACTAGCAGAGAATGGACCATTAAATCTGAAAATTATTAACATATGTTATTTTAAAAGTTTCATTTTAACATTTAGAAAGTTTTCAACTTCTTGAAAGTACCATAACGTAGAAGGTGAACGTTACAACGTACTGAATATTATGCAGGATAAGCTACCGTTGAAGCAAGCAATAGTACTGAATCTAGCCCGTGAGGCTTGCGCACTCCCTAGAATGACATTTGGGTGCTAAAATTCATGGGGATGAGTGGGATTCGCTCGTGTGATCAGGAACCAGCCCACCACTCCCCAATTCTCCAACTATTTTCCACTCACCGACATGCGACAGCACGCTGCGCTGGTGCGCAATACAGGCTTTAAATCAGCAGAATGGTTGTCATGCCTGCTTAAAGCACTTTAAACATAAAACATAAAAAGTGAAAATTAACTAAATTACCCAATATTCAAATACGTAATACATACAAATAGTCCAAGAGCTGGAAGCGGATTTTGTTCGTGATAAGTAATATGGACAAACTATATGGGGATATGTTGAATTAGTCGTGTACATCACTTTCCCACACGGGCGGAAACCCGAGTGGGGGACAAGGGTAGTTATAAGGGGCCAAAGTCGCGGTTTTTATTATTTTTTTGTGACGCTTATGATCGAGCTAGTGCACTAAATTTGTAGATTTTGCTTAGTTACGTCATAATCTACTTATTCCCAAATTTTGGTGCACTCGATCACGAACGTCAATCTCGCCACGAACGTCACAAAAAACCTCTTATGATTTTTATATTCACCCCTGCCCCCCTTTGTCACCAACGCAGCGTTCCTCCCCTAGAGATTTTACCTGGTTACGTCATGACCTACTTATTACTAAATTTTGGTGCACTCGATCATGAGCGTCACAAAAAAATAATAAGAACCGCGACGGTGCACTGTCTCGATCACGAACTTCCCAAAAACCCCTTATAATTTTTATATTCAACCTTGCCCCACACCTTTGTCCACCACGCAGCGTTCCGCTCCTGGAGATTTTACTTAATTACGTCATGGCCTACTTATTCCCAAATTTTGGTGCATCTCGATAATAGGCGTTACAAAAAAAAAATTAAAAACCGCGACTTTGACCCCTTATAACTACCCTCGTCCACCGCTCTGTTTTCCGCCCGTGTGGGAAAGTCATGTACATGTAACTGATTTAACATATCCCCATATAGTTTGTCCATATTACTTATCACGAGTAAAATCCGCTTCTATCTCTCCGACTAAAACTTAGAGCTTCTCATATACTTACATAAGTCCACAAAAAAATTTTGCTATCATTAACATTAAAAAGTTTTGTGACATTGCTGCTACAATGTTAGCAAGTCCGTTTAAAAAATATCCCCATAAGATTAGTTTTCTTCTACCAAATATATCAGAGAGAATTCCCATAAATATGCCGCTAGTAATCATACCTAAAAAAAATTGTTTAATGAATACGTTTCGCTTTATAATCAAAAGCTTCATCAGTTCACTAAAAATAAATGATAAAGCATATTATATAAGTAAACATCTACCATGCTGTGATACATACTTACAAAACAATTTGTAGTTTTTTTGAATGTTATAAAAACTGTATAGTCCTGGATCCCGCGTACCAAAGAAAAGTTTATTAATTGCAAGCTAGAAATTTGTTCATAGCTTAACGGTATCTAGTCGGACAAACTTTGATGTATGGGAACACTGGAACAGGGAAGTTTTAATTGTGGAACATCATAAACATCTCATCCTGACAAGTTTATGATTGTGAGAAATAACATGTTGTTTTTAAGTTTATTCAATAGCCAACGTTATATGTATAATATATGAAAAAATGTTTGTTCGACAAAAATGTTGGGCATTTTAACGAGTCCGAAACGTAGAACATATTGTAAAATGACAGGAATTATGTTGGTGATAATAGGCCTGGATCCCGCGTACTAAAAAAAAGTTGATTAATAGCAAGTTGAAAATTTGTTAATAGCTTAAGGGTGTCTAGTCGGACAAACTTTGACATATTGAAACACTGGAACAGGGGAAGATTTAATTGTGGAATAGGTTAAAAATTTGGAACGTCAGACTACGAAAACGTCAGATGTATTTTGTCCGATAGAACTTCCAATTGATTTGTTACCCTTTCATTAAACTCTCATGCAAAATCGCTATTACTAACCAACATGTTTGACCTGTCATTTGACATGTTCTTCTTGCTCCACTCATTAAAATGCCCAGTTGGTGATAAACACCAGTCTGATTTTTTGCATGAGAGTTTAATGAAAGGACAACAAATCAATTAGGAATTCTGCCCGACAAAATACATCTGATGTTTTCGTAGTCTGACGTTCCAAATTTTTAACCTGTTCCACCATTAAAACTTCCCCTGTACCAGTGTTCCCATATATCAAAGTTTATCCGACTAGACACCGTTAAGCTATTAACAAATTTTCAGCTTGCTATTAATCAACTTTTTTTTCTAATGGGGGACCCAGACCTATAAATAGCAGTCTGATTTTTGCATGAGAGTTTAATGAAAGGTTAAAAAAGCAATTAGAAGTTCTGTCCGACAAAATTATTGGGAAGTTTTCGTAGTCCGACGTTCTAAACCTGTAAGATATAGACAAAAATGCTGGTGATAAATAGCAAGCTAATTTTGATTTTTTTTGTATACAACTTATATTTTGTAACGCAAAAAGTTTTGTCGGACAAAAAGTTAGGGAAAAACGAAGGAAAAAAATAAAAAAACATTTTTTCAGAATAACTTAGATAAATCTATTTTATGTGTGTGTGTGTGTGTGTGTGTGTGTGTGTGTGTGTGTGTGTGTGTGTGTGTGTGTGTGTGTGTGTGTGTGTGTGTGTGTGTGTGTGTGTGTGTGTGTGTGTGTGTGTGTGTGTGTGTGTGTGTGTGTGTGTGTGTGTGTGTGTGTGTGTGTGTGTGTGTGTGTGTGTGTGTGTGTGTGTGTGTGTGTGTGTGTGTGTGTGTGTGTGTGTGTGTGTGTGTGTGTGTGTGTGTGTGTGTGTGTGTGTGTGTGTGTGTGTGTGTGTGTGTGTGTGTGTGTGTGTGTGTGTGTGTGTGTGTGTGTGTGTGTGTGTGTGTGTGTGTGTGTGTGTGTGTGTGTGTGTGTGTGTGTGTGTGTGTGTGTGTGTGTGTGTGTGTGTGTGTGTGTGTGTGTGTGTGTGTGTGTGTGTGTGTGTGTGTGTGTGTGTGTGTGTGTGTGTGTGTGTGTGTGTGTGTGTGTGTGTGTGTGTGTGTGTGTGTGTGTGTGTGTGTGTGTGTGTGTGTGTGTGTGTGTGTGTGTGTGTGTGTGTGTGTGTGTGTGTGTGTGTGTGTGTGTGTGTGTGTGTGTGTGTGTGTGTGTGTGTGTGTGTGTGTGTGTGTGTGTGTGTGTGTGTGTGTGTGTGTGTGTGTGTGTGTGTGTGTGTGTGTGTGTGTGTGTGTGTGTGTGTGTGTGTGTGTGTGTGTGTGTGTGTGTGTGTGTGTGTGTGTGTGTGTGTGTGTGTGTGTGTGTGTGTGTGTGTGTGTGTGTGTGTGTGTGTGTGTGTGTGTGTGTGTGTGTGTGTGTGTGTGTGTGTGTGTGTGTGTGTGTGTGTGTGTGTGTGTGTGTGTGTGTGTGTGTGTGTGTGTGTGTGTGTGTGTGTGTGTGTGTGTGTGTGTGTGTGTGTGTGTGTGTGTGTGTGTGTGTGTGTGTGTGTGTGTGTGTGTGTGTGTGTGTGTGTGTGTGTGTGTGTGTGTGTGTGTGTGTGTGTGTGTGTGTGTGTGTGTGTGTGTGTGTGTGTGTGTGTGTGTGTGTGTGTGTGTGTGTGTGTGTGTGTGTGTGTGTGTGTGTGTGTGTGTGTGTGTGTGTGTGTGTGTGTGTGTGTGTGTGTGTGTGTGTGTGTGTGTGTGTGTGTGTGTGTGTGTGTGTGTGTGTGTGTGTGTGTGTGTGTGTGTGTGTGTGTGTGTGTGTGTGTGTGTGTGTGTGTGTGTGTGTGTGTGTGTGTGTGTGTGTGTGTGTGTGTGTGTGTGTGTGTGTGTGTGTGTGTGTGTGTGTGTGTGTGTGTGTGTGTGTGTGTGTGTGTAAAAAAATGGCTTGGATGCGGGTCCGTTAGCCACAGATTTTTATTTTATTTTTACCTCAATTTATTAGTTTTGTCATATTCCCATCTATCTGACTCAAATGACTATATTTGTTTCTTTCAAGTAGTTTATGAGTAATTTAAATATTTCCATTTTATGACAACTTAGTAGATATTCTATACTAATTGGAAAATGAACTTGTGTTTGTCGTAAATTGTAATACAATTGATTTATATATCTCTCGTTAATTTTGCATTCAAAGAAAATATGGTTCAAATCTCTAATCGAAACATTATCACAAAAACAGACTGATGAATTAACTATTCCTAATTTGTGCAGATGTGCCTCATATTTTCCGTGTCGAGTTTTTAATCTGACGATAGTAGAAATATCTTGCTTTGGCAGGTTATACTTAAACATGTATTCAGGTGGCGGAGGAAGTTCTTGATGTAAAGAAAAATATAAATTTTTTGATATGCTTGAAATATTTTTCCATTGCTTTTTCCATATTTTATTTATTCTATCTTTGACGTCATTTATTGCATCTGTCGATAAGATCTGAGTTAGGATCTCACCATTTTTTATTGCATCTTTGGCCAACTCATCCACTTTCTCATTACCCAGTATACCGGCATGCCCTTTTGCCCATAAATACTACTTCCACTTTAGACAAATTATTTTTTATATTACATAAAATTTTTGATTTGTATAAATTAAAATTAGTGTTTTGAATTGCATATATTGCAGATCTGGAGTCTGTTATTATCACAGCTTTTTCAATATTATTCTCTTTGATCCATTCTAGAGCTTTTTCGATGGCTATAATCTCAGCTGTAAAAATACTCCTAATACTAGATAATTTATAATTATTATGTTGATGGGTATTTTGCACATACATAGCACATCCTACTCCTGTTTGATTTTTAGAACCATCTGTGTAAATTACTGTATAATCCACAAAGTCGCTCAGTATAGATTTTACTAAAATATAATTTAAATGATTTGATTCTGTATATTTAGGAATTATGATTCTTGGTTTTTTTATCAAAGTTTTATACGGAAATTTATAAATTGGTAATAATTTACTGTTGTGTAAATCTGTATAATTCCTGGTTTCAATGAATGCATCTGTTAGTGGTGGTGAATTTTTTATTCTCCAATATTTGCTAGTTAAGTTTTCCATGTTTAATAAAGCCAGATTTGTTAAAAGGTCTGACTCAGTGTTTCTTAGCTTTATGCAGTATTTTTGAGCTAAAAATTGTCTACGTAAATTTAATGGGATTTCATTACACTCTGCTAGCATAACGTTTGTTGGAGTGGATACCATTGCACTTAAACATATTCTCAAGCATCTGTATTGTATCCGATCTAATATTTTTAAATTCGTATTGCTTGCTGATCCATATATCCAACACCCATAGTCCACGACTGATCGAATACAAGCATTGTAGAACAATAAAGCTGTTTTGGGGTCTGCACCCCATTTTCTGTTGGTAATACACCTTAGTATATTTATTTTTTTTTTCACACTTACCTTTGATGTATTGAATATGTTTAGTCCACAGAAGTTTATTATCTAGTACTATCCCTAGATACTTATACTGATTCACCACTGGTATAGTACGCCCACTCGAGGTTACGTTTCCCGGTGCGCGCAACCTATGCCTGGTGAAAAACATAATATTGGATTTTTCTGTGGACATTGTCATATTATTTTCATTTGTCCATTGTATAATAATTTCAACTATATGCCTCAATCTATTTTATTTATATTTTATTTATAAAATCTATTTTAGTTGTGTATTATTATTTATATTCACATTCTTGCATGTGTATACAGGGCGAGGCAGATAAAGGGCCTATTAGAAATATCTAGAGAACTAAAGGTAAGAGAATCATGAAAATTGGAATACAGGGGTTTTGAAGTATGAACTATCTAATGAAAATATTTTGGTCTCTTTACTACTTCCGGTTATACCGGAAGTTGATTGTAACTTCGTTTTTTCAAATGGGACACCCTATATATTTTTACATTTTTGGATTCTGCTCGATGTCTTCTTTCTTAAAATATAGTTATTGTAATATTATACAGGGTAGTTTAAAAGATAATTACGGTTTTTTATAAATTTTGTAGCAAACTTCACACCCTGTAGAATTGTACTGATTTGATATCAAAAACTCCATTTATGTCAAAGTGATTTTTAGTATAGTTTATTATTATTAAAAATTATTAATATGGCGAAATTTTTAATGTTAGTGTACAGGGTTGGTCGAAACTCGGAATGAGTATTATCTGAGTTTTCTTAAATGGAACACCCTGTATTTTAGTATTGTAATGAAATTAAATTTTATAGTACTTTTTTATTTCTTAAGTATTCCCTATACCTAACTGCTTTAATTTGTAAGTTATTCGTAGTTTTTTAAGCCTAACAATAATTGCAACAAATATTACGTGAAATTTTATTAGGTTTACCGTGAAAATATTCAATCACAAATAATTTTTTGAAAATAAACACATATTAATCTCTACTGACCCTTAATTTATTAATACTGGTTGATATATCAAAATACCTACGTAGTTAAAATTGTTGGTGTGTTTATTATTAATAAAAACATACAACATTCTATCTAGTTGGCTATGACTGACACTAAATATGCTTAAACATTTACTTTGCTTAAGCTTAAACATTCTACCATTTTTGAAGTTCCAGTTGCTTTGCTACCATTGCTAATATGAATTTTTCTAATGAGGAACTGATTCAGATGTTTTTTTGTTCTAGGAGAGTATAACAAATAAAAATGTGCTACTAGCAATAAGAGTTTATCATCAGCAATTCCATGATAGATGACCACCAAAAAGAGAAACTTTTCAAAATTTACTAGAACGGTTTCAACGAACTGGAAATTTAGATTACGAGAAATCTGATCGAAGAAAAATTATTTTAAATGATTAAAATGAATTAAATGTTAGTGTCACTGAGAATCTGCATATTAGTATGAACGTTCTCGTAAAGTGTCTAGTACGTCGAAACTAGTAAACTTTGAAAAGTTTCTCTTCTAAACTTTGAAAAGTATTCTTCTTGGCTGTCGTGTATCAGGGAGTTGCAGATTATAAATTCTTATTGCTAGTAGTACATTTTTGTTATACTTACTCGCCTAGAACAAAAACTTTACCAATCAGTTCCCCATTACAAAAATTTATATTAGTAATGGTAACAAAGCAACTGGAACTATAAAAATAATATAATGTCTAATGTTTAGTCAAGTTTATTGTCCAAGCCATAGCCAACTGTTTTTATTAATATTTTATGCACCAACAATCTTAACAACGTAGGCATTTTGGTATCTCATCCAATATTAATAAATTAAGGATCATTCTAGATTAACATATACTTATTTTCAAAAAAATATTTATGATTGAATATTTTCACGGCAAACCTAATAAAATTTCACGTAATTTTTGTTGAAATTAATGTTTGGCTTAAAGAACTACGAATACCTTACAAATTAAAGCAGTTAGGTATAAGGAATGCTTAAGAAATAAAAAAGTACTATAAAATATCATTTCATTACAATACTAAAATACAGAGTGTTCCATTTAAGAAAACTCAGATAATACTCATTCCGAGTTTCGACCAACCCTTATACTAAAATTAAACATTTCGCTATATTAATAATTTTTAATAATAATAGACTATATTAAAAATCACTTTAACATAAATGGGGTTTTGATATCAAATCAGTACAATTCTAGAGGGTGTGAAGTTTGCTACAAAATTTATAAAAAACCGTAATTATCTTTTAAACTACCCTGTATAATATTACAAAACCAATATTTTAAGAAAGAAGACATCGAGCAGAATCCAAAAATGTAAAAATATATAGGGTGTCCCATTTGAAAAAACGAAGTAACAATCAACTTCCGGTATAACCGGAAGTAGCAAAGAGCCCAAAATATTTTCATTAAATAGTTCATACCTCAAAACACCTGTATTCCAATTTTCATGATTCTCTTACCTTTAGTTCTCGAGATATTTCTAATAGGCCCTTTATCTGCCTCACCCTATATACATACATGCACACTCTAAAAACAGTGAGATAAGTATAAATGTATGTATATATTTAAAAAAAATTTGATACTTTTTGGGTGGAATTTTTTCTAGATATCTTTCATATTTTTAGGGTTCTCAAAATGATAATAGAAAATGTCACAGAACATGTGAAAATAATCTCTTAGGGTTTTCTAATTAGGCGAATCAGAAAGTATGGAAAATTTCCTACAAAAAACGTTGTATACATTTTTTTTCATGGAAAGTTAAGTGGACGCAAGTACTTTCAGCCAGTAAACTTGCCAAGTGTAAATGAAGCTTTACTATCTGTCGAAAAAACCTGATGAATTGTTTTATAGTGAATTACGTCACACTTTTATTTACCTCCAAAAGAGACTGCGGTTAGAAGTCCCTTTCGTTCCAATGTCAAATTAAGATCACATTCTGCTATTGGTACTGCATAAGACAATCCCATCTGCTCAAATGCTTGTGCAAATGAAGATGGAATTAGTAGCATTAACAAGTAAATGTTAAACTTTCCAAATCCGGTAGCTACCACAGCTTCTTCAAAGTCAGCTTTATCTAAAACAAAAAACAAAATAAGTTATTATTAACAAGAAATCTTTTTTTTGAAATTTTTTTTTAAACTTCCTTCAATCATGACTTTATTGACTGTATTGGTTAGCGTCATTTTAACTAATCGTATCAGTTTCTCCGGTATTCCTAGTGATCTCATTGCTTCATATTGTCCGTTTCGTGAGATGGAGTCGTAAGCGTGTTTAAAATCAATAAAGAGCATATGCAAGCCTATATTTTGTTCATAACTATTGTTTTGTAACAATTTTAGCATAAAAATTTGCTCGATTGTTGCTCTTCCCTGTCTGAAACCTGCCTGGTATTCTATTATTTCTGATTCATAGGCTTTTATTCTGGTTCTTATGATTTTTGCCAACACCTTATATACCACTTTTAACAGTGAGATTCCTCTGTAATTTTCTCAGATGGCTTTATCACCTTTCTTGTGAATTGGGCAGATGATTGCTGTGTTCCATTGCTCTGGCTTTTTTGTTTTCCCATATTTTCTTTATTAGTCAAGCTATCTTTTGCTGGAGCATATTTCCTCCTACCTTTAATATCTCTGCTGGGACTCCGCTTTCTCTGGTACTTTTATTTTTTAGATCTTTTATTACTGATCTTATCTCAAATTCTGTCGGGTTTTGTATTTGTTGCTGTTCTGTTTCTTGTATTTGTTGTTGTTTTATTTTTTGTCTTTATTGTTGCATTTCTTTTTCTGTTTGGCAGTTTGGCCTTTATCGTTTAATAATTCTTCGAAATACTCTGCCCACCCGTTTAATTTTTCTGTCTTGTCTCCCAATAACGTACCATCTTTATTTCCGCAAATCATTGTGTATTTATTTTGTGTCGCTCGTGTGTTTTTTACTTCTTGATAAAAATTTCTAACCTCTTTTTGGGCATAGTTTTCTTCTATTATTTCTAGTTGTTTTTCCAAAAATTCTCTCTTCTTTTGCCTGCATAATCGTTTAGCTTCTCTTCTTTGGTTTTTATAATTCTCTTTACTTTTTTCTGTATTGTTTCTAATATTTTCCATTTTTGCGTTGTTCCTCTGCTCTAGAATTATTTTGCAGTCCTCATCGAACCATTGTTCTCTCTTTTCCTTTTCTGCTTTCCCAATGCTAAGATCTGTCGCTTCTATCACGGCTGTTTGTATTAGTTCCCATTCCACTTCTTCATTCTCCGCTGTGATTCTTCCCAAACTTTTGTTTATCTGTTTGTCTATTCTTTTTGCTACCTCTTTATCTTGAAGCTGCTCTAATTGGTATTTTTTCCGTTGTTTTCTTTTTCTTGGTATTATGGGAATTTCTTGCTTCAGTTTAACTATCGTCAATATATGTCCGCATCTGCTCCTCTGTAGCTTCTACAATCAGTCACGGATCTGCTGTGTTTTTTTTTCAATATACTCGTCATATACTTTGAATTTATTCCAGAAAACTTCTTTGTACTCTCTATTTTAACACAAAAATGATTAAAAGGCTAAATTTTAAATTTCGTTACTCAACTTTTGCCATTAAACTTTGCAATGCACAAATCCGCACATTTTTCTTTGAAAAATTCATAACCTTTATCAGTATAAGAATTAAAGCTTAAAGCAGGTACAAATGTCAGAGTATATGCTGTAAAAATTTCAGAAAAAAATATTAAAATTGAACAGAGTTGTAGCGAGGTAAACGCAAAAAAACATAATGTCTTTTTTTATTTTTAATGTTAAAATTGCGATTTTGACAATGTGCCCCCACATTAAATTCAATATAAACCTTATTTTCGTTTTCAGCACCTTAAAAAATATTAATTATGAATAAAATTTCTTGGTTTAATAATGTGGCATTTTTGCTATTAATATCCAAATTAATTAAGGTTTTGGATTAAAGCTCGAAATTTTACATAAATTATAACTTTTACTTAATAGTCCTGTCGCCAGGGGGGGTACAACGGCCTCCTTTATTCAGATGGACTTATCCAAGTCTTTTTCATGTATTTTGACTCGTAGAATACGAATTTTTTGGGTAACAGTTGATCCGGATGTCGATAAGATTGTTATAGACAAAGAACTTGAGGAATTACATAACAGCGATTTCTCGCAAAACAAAACATTTTTTTGTATTTTTTGGGTCAATCTAACCAAAAAATGTTCATCCTACAAGTTTTTTCGTAGGATGCATAGTTTTCGAGATAAACGCGGTTGAACTTTCAAAAAATCAAAAAATTGCAATTTTTGAACCCGAATAACTGATTAAAAAATAAAATAGCAATTCTGCTTACCGCATTTGAAAGTTCGAGTCAAATTATGTCGGTTTTGATTATTTGCATTACTAAAAATAAATTTTTTTATTCTTAAACAAAGCTATAAACAGTAATAAACACCTAGTGCGTGAGTGATGTTTTCAATGATTTCTCATTTAGAATCGAACAAGTAGGTAGAGTAGGTACAAGTGCAAGCGAGGCAATATCTACGTAGGATGTATTAAAACGCATGTATTAGGTACGAGAAACACTGTGTTTATAGCTTTGTTTAATAATAAAAAAATAAATTTTTAGCAATGCAAATAATCAAAACCGATATAATTTGACTTGAACTTTCAAATACGGTAAGCAGAATTCCTATTTTATTTTTAAATCAAAAGTTATTCGGGTTCAAAAATTGCAATTTTTCGATTTTTTGAAATTTTAACCGCGGTTATCTCGAAAACTATGCATCCTACGAAAAAACTTATAGAAACATTTTTTGTTTAGAATGACCCAAAAAATACAAAACAATGTTTTGTTTTGCGAGAAATCTCTGTTATGTAATTCCTCAAGTTCTTTGTTTATAACAATCTTATCGACATCCGGATCAACTGTTACCCAAAAAATTCGTGTTCTACGGGTCAAAATATATATAAAAAAACTTGGATAAGTCCATCTGAATTAAGGAGGCCGTTGTACCCCCCCTGGCGACAGGACTATAAGTACATAACTATGGTTTAATTCCTAAAATGTAATTAATGGTCTTGGGAAAAATGATTTGTATCTAATGTTTTTCTGAAATCTATTGAAATATGGAATAATTTTAAACGAATTGATAAAATGTCAATTATTTACAATAAGAAACACTTTATCTTTTAACTAAACTAGTATTATGTATTTATTGTATTTCTTAAGCTTTAAAGGTATTGAATGCAAGGATTTTAACTAAATTACATAGTTAACAGTGGAAATTAAATACAACAGACAACGTTTAATAATTATTACCACATTTTACGCCTTGTTTGCACGTCTTCAAGAAGTGTCGGCAAAACATTTTGCAAAACATTTATAGGCCTCTCAATTATTTAGTGTTCTGGGTAATTCATAAAATATTGTACCCTTTACCCTTTCTGTATCCTTTACAAATTCCTCCTTGTTAAGAAATACCTGTTCTTTTGGAATAAAACTAAACTACCCCAAATATCAAATGTCAATAACATCAAGCAATGGTTTCTTTCTTGCTTTGATGGCATTCTTGGTTTATTTGATATGAGGGGACCAGGACGGGATGAAAAAATGTAAACACTAGCCATTTGGTTGATATTTACATTTTTGCTTTACTACCTACTACCAGATACAAATGACCTACAAACCTAGTATTTTTAAATGTGTCAATTTTAACCTTTTGTGTTGCACGGTGTTGCCAGACTTCAATTTGCATATCAAAATGTATTTTCGTTTTTTGGTCAAACGGCTGAATTTAGAAAAAAATGTTATAAGAGTTTTTTGCTCTACATTGTGCCTTATATCTATACCTCTAAGGAACGCACTATTTTCGGGGACACCCTGTATACCTACTCTTAAGACAAATCAAAAAATAATATATTTTTAAGACTAACTTTTCACTCTAATGGCATATAAAACAACATAATGCTATTCTACACTCCACCAGAATGAAAACAATGGGAACCTTCTCTGGTTACACCTCCGAGGCTTCTACAATATGCAAGCCATACGGATGCTGAGACTAAGGAAGATGAAGGAATTCTACAATTTTTAATTCACGTCTTATCTGCTCAGCGCGGTAAAGTTCCAACGAGAATGATTCCCTTCGTACTCTAATCAGAGTAAATGTAAATCAAAAATGAATAACCATTTTCAATTTCGTTGCAAAACGAAAATACAACCGAACCATATTCTAGTCCAATCAGAGAGTGCAGCAAGCACCTCTACCGGTTTCGAAACTTATTAGTCTCTCATCAGGAGGCACATATGCTGCTCTCCCTGATCCAACCAAAACAAACTCCAGCGTGCAGTCCCGGATTGCAACGAACGAAATGGCATAGATGCCCTAGCGGCAACTGCTACAACAAGACTAAGTTTTCACTCTAATGGCATATAAAACAACATAATGCTATTTATTCTACACCCCACCAGAATGAAAACAATGGGAACCTTCTCTGGTTACACCTCCGAGGCTTCTACAATATGCAAGCCATACGGATGCTGAGACTAAGGAAGATGAGGGAATTCTACAATTTACAATTCACGTCCCATCTGCTCAGCGCGGTAAAGTTCCAACGAGATTTTTCAAAGTTCCAACGTTTAATATATTTTTGTCTATGATGACTTTGACAGTCGAAAAATAGGTTACCTCGTTGGTTATACCAGACTTAAACAAGGGTGTGGGTCGGATTAAATTCTTGTATCAAGCTTGGACTCAATTTTTATATCAAGTATAACCTATAGGTATCTAAGTGATTGCAGGTTTATTGGTAGTGATTTTGCCTGTTTTGCCTATACCTGATTTATTCCTAGTATAACTTTTAGCCCGACCGCACATCAAAGAAACATGAAACGTAAATTACGTTTCATGGAAATAAACCACTGCTAAACAAATATACATCCGGCCATTTATGAAACTCTCCAAAAATAAAAATGTGTCATGAGCATGAATCACACTCGTTTCATTGGCAGGCGGACTTTGAGATTTGTTTAGCAGTGTTTTAGTTTCATGAAACATGTTTTTCGTTTCATATTTCATGTTTTTCGTTTCATGTTTCTTTGGTGTGCGGCTTGGCTTATACCTACTTGTTTTATTAGTAACAGTGAGTCTTTAAAATGAAAGTTTCTAAACTAAAAAATGTTTATGAACAAAAAAGTTATTGCAAATTAAACCCAAAAATATGCATGTTTTAAATCTTCTCGCCTTGTTTAATCATTAAGTGCTAAATTTATGGATGATCTAAGAATTTTTATGTAATTAAAAATAAGCAGTTAATTCTTGATTATTAACTGGTTTATAAACATTTTTTATGTTAAATAAACAACAGTTTTTTGCAATACAATACAGGTAGTAATTTTTTAATTCAGTATTTAATATTAAAAGCTACAAACAATCTTATCACATACTTATTAAATAGGTATTGTAATAATGTAAATATTTGTGGTAGCTTTAATAAAGTGATGTTGCATTATTAAGTAATTAATTTAGTAAGTAATTATTACGATTTATGATTTTGAAAAAGTGATGACGTTATATATTTTAAATTTTCCTCTATGCAGACTGGTTCAAAATTATGGAAAAAATTATTTTTTTCGAAAATAGGCAACTTTGAAGGAAAATCCCGAGACAGGTCGATTTTTATTTTTAAATTATGATTTTTTGGCACATGTATAATATGTATCATACTAGTGACTTCATCCATATGGGCGTAATGACGTAATCAATGATTTTTTTTAAATAAGAATAGGGGTCGTTTGCTACATCATTGGAAAGGTTATTTCAATTCTCTAGTCAGTAATATAAACATTAAAATAAATGTTTATAAAGGGCATCCAAAATAATATTCTTTAAATTAAAACAATTGACATCAAAAGAAGAATGTTTTTAGTTTATTTGATTCAAAATACATTTTACTGTTGTCAGAAAACATAAAAAAATGTATATTTCGCACAAAAAACGGATTTCGCTTCAATTAAATGTTTAAACTGCCAAAAGGCAGGTGGCTGGCAGCTCGAACATTGAATTTAAGCGAAAAGCAGTGTTTATTTATGAAATAAACATTTTTTTCTGTTGTCTGACAGCAGTAAAATATATTTTGAATTAAATAAAGTACGTACATACATTCTTCTTTTTGTGTCAATTAATTTAATTCAAAACAAATTATTTTTAACAGCCTGTATAAATAATTAGGTTAATGTTTATATTACTGAATAAAGAATTGAATAACCTTTCAAATGAGCTTGCACACGAAGCCTACTCTCATTTAAAAAAATCATCGATTACGTCATCACGCCTAGATGGATGACGTCACTGGTATGATATATATGCCAAAGAATCTAAAATCTCAAAATAAAAATCGACCTGATTCGGGATTTTTCTCCAAACTGGCCTATTCTCGAAAAAATTAATTTATTCCATAATTTTGAACATCTCTATACTCCGTCTAATATACTTAGCGTTGCACTTCATCCGCGTTATAGCCCGTGAAGGCACATGATACCAACACGAAATATTTAGGCGGTAGGTGTGTTCTTTTTTATAATCATTTTGCCGAGTACACTGGAATTACAGCCACTAGACATATTTTATTATATACACGTAGAAATAATATTTCAAAATTTCTATTAATGTTAACTTAAAGAAATAAACAATAATGTGTTTCATTTAATTTGTATAAATGGATTATAAAGCGTTTTTATGAAGCACATTTGTTCGGAACGCACTGTAACTGTAATCGAACGGAGGAGATATTTTGGCATAAATTTGTAACATTTATTTGACAGTTGCGGTATTGACACTTCATATTTGTTTTTATTCTTTACTATAAGTATTTGTTTTATTATATTTATTGTTGTTTAGTCCTTCGTTATACTTTTTTGGATTTTGTAATTACATTAATGTACTTGTAATTTCAGAGAGGCACCGTTCCGCGATTCTGATGTGTAATGCTTCCGATGGATCGGCATTAAGGCTAGAATCCTGGCTATTTAGTTAGTCTAAGACTTCATGTTTGTGTCGGCCGTTATCAAAGTGGTCTCTCTTCTGCAAAGAGCTTCTACAGCCAGTTTCACCGGTTAAAGAGTGGCGATCCACTCACTGATTATTGACCACTCGCCAGTATAGAATATTATCGCAGAATCAATGTCTATCAACCCTTTATCGATGCAAATTTTCCAGCATACTGAGCTACTGCTAGCGCGATAGAATGGCAAGTTGCCGACTCACAGCTTTGAATAAAGAGGCTAATGAAGACATTAAGTAACTTATTTCGAATTTAACACGTTTGCGGATCCGCTCTGCTGTAACTCACACAGCCCAAACATTTTCCCTTCTAGACCCAGAAAATCTAAATGAATACTTTGTTAATGCGAGTAAAAATATTACATCTACTATTGTGTCACAACAAGATCCCATTTCCTATCTCCCTAATTCAAGAAAGGTTTCGAATTCATTCTTTATAAGACCGGTTGATAAATATGAACTGATCCAAACAATCAATAGTATCAAAAGCAAATCTTCCTGTAGTACCGATGGACTATCCATAAAAATTTTCTCAAATCTCCCAGACAATGTGTTGGGAGTCCTCATCTCTCTAATTAATGATTTTTTTGAGGAAGGTAAATTTCCAGAGTGCCTAAAGACGGCCATCGTTATTCCTCTTCATAAGGGTGGTGAAAAATCTAATGCCTGCAATTATAGACGTATTGCATTACTACCGGTACTCTCCAAAATTATTCAGAGACTCATAAAAGCCCGACTTATATCCTTTCTCATTGATAACAAGATTTTATCACAAAATCAGTTTGGCTTTTTAAACAATAAATGTACCACCGATGCCATGTTTTCTGTACTACATGAGGTTTATCAAGCATTAAACAATAATCTGCATACTGCCACTGTTTTTTGCGATTATGCCAAAGCTTTTGATTGTGTAAATCACGACATTTTGATAAAAAAACTAGATTTCTATGGAATTTGAGGTATTTCTTTGAACTGGTTTCAATCTTACTTGGATAATAGAAAACAACTGGTTAGAGCAAATGATACAGACTCTAGTCTCAAAAATGTTGTATGTGGGGTACCTACCAAAAGGTTCAGTATTGGGTCCTCTACTTTTCCTGATCTTTATTAATGACATCACTAGTTTAAAAATCGATGGAAAAGTTTTTCTTTTTGCTGACGATACCAGTATTACTTGGAGCAACTCAAATATCGCAACTCTTCATGCTACTATAACTTCTGATCTACTCACAATAAAATCCTGGTCCAATTCTAATTTACTCTCTTTTAACGTAGATAAAACAGTAGCATTATCCTATAAAGGAGGAACTCTTCAACCCTTACCTCTTCATAACAGCCAGATCAGTATCGTTTATTCTGTAAAGTTTCTTGGTATTTTTTTAGATAGCAACCTTAAATTAATGGTCCCTTCATATCGATGTGTTAAGCAAGAAACTATCCTCAACTTGCTTTGCAATAAGATCTGTTTCGAAGGAAATGAATTTAGCCTCTTCCAAAATAACATATTTTTCTTTGTTCGAGTCCCATCTTCGATATGGTCTTCCTTTTTCCGATCCGATGTTATTTTTAAATTACAAAAAAGAGCAATAAGATGTCCGTTTGGCCTCAGAAGAGATTTAGCAGAACAACACATAGATTCTAACACTACCTTCTTTATATATTTTAGAAATTGTTTGCTTAATTCGTAAACATCTACATGTCTTTCCAGCAAGACCTAGACGTGACTATTCCAGCAGAAATTCTATCTTTGACATCTATTTACCGATCCTGTCCAGTGAGTTAGTAAAGAAATCTATATTATATTCAACAAAAAAACTATACAACCATCTCCATCTACAATTTAAATCTGCAACATCTTTCCCCAAGTTCCGTAAAATGACGAAAGCCTATTTATCTGAAAGCCCATATTATTCAATAGCAGAGTTTCTTAACCAATAACTAAGAAATTACAGTACTCTTATGTATAAGTAGAATCTTAATATATATATATATATATATATATATATATATATATATATATATATATATATATATATATATATATACGAATTTCTCTATTTTTGGGTATAGAAGTCAAACTGGGGCCTTAAAGTACACTATTATCCAATATTCAAGCTTTCGGAAATGTTTATTTCCTTTCTCAAGAATTTCTACAATGCAATAAGATAAAATTTAGAACATATGTATGAAAGAATAAAAAATATTAATGAGTAACTTACCAGAATTTAGATTATAAAAGAATGTTGATTACAATACATAATTAAAAATACTATTACTAAAACGGCTGTTTAACATTTCAAAAAACATAGAAACAATAAAAATTCTTCAGAAAACATTTTAGAAAAGATTAAAAAATTTCTAAAATGTTTTCTGAAGAATTTTTATTGTTTCTATGTTTTTTGAAATGTTAAACAGCCGTTTTAGTAATAGTATTTTTAATTATGTATTGTAATCAACATTCTTTTATAATCTAAATTCTGGTAAGTTACTCATTAATATTTTTTATTCTTTCATACATATGTTCTAAATTTTATCTTATTGCATTGTAGAAATTCTTGAGAAAGGAAATAAACATTTCCGAAAGCTTGAATATTGGATAATAGTGTACTTTAAGGCCCCAGTTTGACTTCTATACCCAAAAATAGAGAAATTCGTATTTCCTAATAAGTCAATTAAGATACTATTTGTATATATATATATGTATTTGAGTGTCATATGCAGCAGCTTAACTTATTAACTTATTAAATTTCTTAAGGTAGATTAGGCAATTTGATTTTTTTTTTTTAATTTAGATTGCTACCGATTTTTATTTCACTTTATTATGTTTTATTTATATTGACGATTTATATAATTTTAGTAAATTGTGTTTGTTATTGTTCTTATTTATGTTTCTTGTAAGCTTTGTCTATAAAATTGTTAAATTTTTTATGACAATAAAGCATATTTCTAATTCTAAAAAGTATGTAAAAAAGCGCTGAAACCATCTGGATTGCTGGATGCTGGATCCAGCAATTACAATCTCTACTTGCGCACAATAAGTAACAAAATACTTGTTACGCTAATATGGGAAGTAAAATCAACAAGAAAGAGAAGAAGGGGAAGACTTAAAGACAATTGGGATAATGCGGTTGAAAGGATATTGGGGCATAAGAGAAAAACATGTTATGGAGCAAAAGAAATGGTAAAACACAGTAAGGACTGGAAAAAACTTGTAACTAGGAAAAAGAAAGAATTATTGCCTACTTCCATAACTGCAAAAACTATTACCCAAAAATAAAAAAAAAAGAAATATATCTAAAATATCTTACGTTTTAACTGATCCGTTTTTCCTTCATTATCTTTATCGTTTTTTACTTTTTCCAGTGTATAATCCATCCCCAGTTTTCGTTTCTAACATATGATGAACTTCAGCGAACCTATTCTATCCCACCAAATACAACTTATGAATAAATTTAAATTTTTACAATACCAATTCATTGTAGATAAGTTGTGTAAGACGATGGTAGTTTATTTTGCTTATCTATAAATTATTTAAAATAATAATGCACAAATAAAGTATCTTAAATCTTGTGTCAACACGAACTGAGTTCTCATAGTTACATTAAATTTTTAATTGATAAAAATAATTGTTTTAAAAATACATAACAAAGTTGGCACAATTCCCGAAATCTCTAACGCAGTAATATATTGTTTTTCTACAGCCGTGCTAAAAGAGCCACTTTCCCGCATGCATTTTCTTTTCCAAAGTTGCACTTTGGGAGATAAATTTGAAATAAATATTAGTAAATAATATCTAAATAATAGTTTATTGCCTGTAATATAATGTATTATAAAGCCATAAAGTATTCTGCTTTTCTAGTGCGGAAAAGCAGAATACTTTATGGCTTTATAATATATTATATTACAGGCAATAAACTATTATTTAGATATAATTTACTAATATTTATTTCAAATTTATCTTATTGTTTTTATGTTTTAATAAAATTAGCGCGATTATTTCATTCACAGAGATTCTGACCAATAGAAACCTACAAGCAGTGCCGGATTAAGGGGGGGCTATGGGGCTATTAGCCCCCGGCGGTAAATTTTGAGAGGCGGTACGTCGCTCCCATCACGTTTTAATTCTATATGTGGATATTTCAAATTTATGGGGTTGATTTTCTGAAATAGCATGGTAATAAAACTTCGTCTCGTCACCGATAAGATCCGTGCCTGCGGTAGCAGGTCGCACAAAAACACGTTTCATGTTTCTGGGAAATCGGCCAGCGCCACTGCGCCTGGCGGCAGCGTGTCCGGGTCCGGCTTCAACAGGCTATGTCGTCAGTCGTGTTAGCGCAGTTTTCGAGACTAGTCTCAAATTTTACTTATTTATTAGTGAAGTGTTTGCGTGACGTTTCTAAAAAATGAGCGGAAAGGAAGGAGGTGCATTTTGGAAACGACAAAAGTTAGAAAAACAAAAAAAATTAAACGCAGTATTAAAAAAGCCAAGATTCAGCTTTTTTTTTACCAAATCTAAGCAAGATAGTATACCAACGAGCACTTCTCTTCAAGACTATCCGATTGCAACAGTTTCAGGTGTTTTAGAAGGTAGGTTTCTTTGACTGTTTTAGTTACTTTTTTATTAAAATAAAATTTGCAGCAGGATCTTCATCATGTCGAGATGATTCATCCACAGCAAATTCAGACCCACTTTGTGATATCGAGTTACCTTCTGAAAAGAGTTCTCCTGAACGTCAAATTCTAGTCGATACCCAGATAGCATGTAAACTTGTGGCAAGTTTGATTCTTCTTTGATTTTTAATTGCTGCGTCAAATATGACGAGGCAAGTTTGTGACAAGTTTGCTGCAATATTGTTATGACAAAGATGATTATTCAAGTTTGTATCAACTTTGCTTCAAGCTTAGCTTTGCACAGCCCGCTTCGATTCCCGCACGACAACGAAAGTGTTGCCACCCGGAGGGAAATTTCTGTGTTAGCGAGAATTTTCAACATACAATTGAAAAAGTTATCTCAAAAGGGAATTTTTGCTCCAGTCCAAATTGCACAATATTTAAAAAAATTCAAAAATAATTCAACATATTTTCGCAGACTTTGTAAATAGGAGCGAATTTTTTCATAAAAGTGAGAATTTTTAAGGTAAGTTGAGGTAAAAAGCTTACTTGATGCTACGCGTAAGCGGTGATAGTTTGTTGTTGTGGTTATGTTGATATTTTTCTTCAAGTTCTTTACAACTTAAATTTTCCGTACAATTCTCCGAGACTATTACCTTAATTATTATTACTAAGCTGAAGCTTATTTTCTTCATTGGTAATAGACCAAACTGCATGACAGATTAGTACCTATACTCATTTTGCTGTGGTCAACTCTGGTGGCATTGAGGTAGAGGTAAGCCTTTTTATGTTTTTTGTAGCTTCTAACTGTACTCACATACTATTTAAAATAAATTATATATTATAAAATAGATATAATAAATAAATTTTAGGTTTTATTGTAAAATTGTTACTTTAACATCTTTTTACCTCTTTTAATAACATATATTAATTCTGTTCACACAACAAGAGTTTTTAACAATTTTTATTTGTTTCATAGCTGATAGACAAAACCAAGCATCGGAATCTTAAGCTAGGGTGTTTAATGTAAGTTCCAATGAATAATTTTATACAATAGATTGTATTTTAGTCAAGTGATTAATAAATAGTTATATAAAATGGTATTGTATTTTTTATTCACATTGTTTTATTCAAATCGTGGCTAGTATCTCAAAATAAACCTTAAGCAAGTTTGTATCAAGTTTGAAAAAACAAACTTTATGCAACAAAACAAAAACAAACCTTCAGAAAGTTTGTTATATCAAGTTTGTATCAAGTTTGAAAAAACAAACTTCATGCAAGTTTGTCACACACCAACTAGCAAGTTTGATTTAATCTTGCTTCAAGTTTGCAAAGTTGCCATGGCAAACCTGCAGCAAGCTTTCATGTTTGATGTATCAAACTTGTTGCAAGTTTGAAACAAGTATATATTGTTATCTGGGTAGTGGTGTTAATCGAGTTGATTTATAAGATCCAAAATACTGGCCAAGAAATTGTTTAGATGAAGTGTTGAAAGAAATCAAAACACAGGATCTTAATTCTCTAGACTTTGAATCTTTAAAAAGTGTGTGGAGTTTTATTGGCACTGGTTTAAGCAACCAACTGGCTAGTCAATAATCTTCAGAAAGAAAAATAGGAAATAGGAAAACAAAACAGGTACTGCACTAAATCACTATTCTATAAAGTTTTAAAGAATGGTGAAGAAATTCGGCGTGACTGGTTAGTGTATTCCAAAAGCACAGGCTCTTTATTTTGCTTATATTTTCGACTCTTTTCAAGCGAAAATTGCACTTTTTCCTTTTTTTACTGGATTTGACGACTGGAAAAAGGCTAAAGAAAAATGTGACAGTCATGAAAGGTCAGTCGTTCATTTAGAACATCTTAAAAATTTTATTTCAAGAAATTCATTAAGTATTAGAAATATTGATGATTCTCTGCGGCAACAGATTGAGCATGAGACCACATATTGGCGAAACATATTACAAAGAGTCGTTAGTGTCATAAAATTCTTAGGTAGTAGGGACTACCTTTTAGAGGAACCGACGAAAAATTTGGTTCTACTAGCAATGGCAACGACCTTGGATTACTAGGGTTGTTGGCGGAATATGATCCTCTTTTAAAAGAACATATTGAAAAATATGCTTCAAAAGGCTGTGGTTCAGTATCTTATTCATCAAAAACGATTTGATTTGAATTTTTGCAAGTGCTTTCGGACCACATAAGAAATTGTAAAACAAATTCATTGTGACAAATATTATTCAATCAGTGTTGACTCTACGCCTGATAATATAACACTTGCAGATCAACTGACATTCAGTATTAGGTATTGCTCGGACACCTGCAGTGGCGTGCTGGAACTTTTCAAGCGGTCCGGTGATTTTATAGAAAAGCGGCCTCCCATCCTCATTTTACCTTCTATTATCAGGATGTTTTATTCGGTATTTAAAAAAACAAAAAAAAACAAAGATATAAATTATTGTTGAATCAAACATAAAACTTTGTATTCAATGATTTTTTTCTTAATTTGCTATATTTTTTCATTTAAGAAAAGTAAATCTTACAAATAATAATTGACATGCATGACAATATTGTATGCAGTAAGGCAAAAACCATAATTTCCTAAATAAATATAATATGAATTTGATGTAATTAAGGTACAAGTAAAATAACATTGAGAATTTTTCAATTATGATGCAATCAAGTTGCATTTTAGTAAATCAATTATACAAGAGAGTACAAATACAAGTACAGTGTATAAATACAAGTACAGTGTACAAGTACAGTATAAAGTACAGTGCAAATACCTTAACTTAACAATATTTAAAATGTTAATACAACGCAATAATCTAAATATTCTTTTGCAAGTATTTTATAAAATAATTACTTAACTCTCGATCAATAATTTCCGCATTAAAATAGATTTTTGAGCAAATTCGTCGATTATTTCATCATTTTTAAGCTTATACAAAGCTTCTTTTTCTATAGCCATTAGCATAAAAGTGATCTTGTGTTAAAGTACTACTTAACCGATTTTTTTATGTATTTCAATGTTGAAAAGCTTTTTTCGCAAAATACTTGTGTCACTGAAAGAGTTAATAAATGCTTTATACTATAGGTACTATTTAAATTTGGATAAGCACACTGATATAAGTTGTATTTATGCAAAACAGCCTAACAACAAGCTATACAATCTTTACACTTTTTAGTACTACACGGAGGTGAGGTTTTCACGATATCAACATTGTCATTTGTTATTTCGTGTTCATTATCACTTTTGATTAATAATATCATCCTTCATATTTTCTGTCGGCTGAACATATTTATCATTAACTCCATCTTGTATAATTTTGCAAAATCCTATTTTTAATACAATCCATTTATCAGCAAAATCCATGAGTTCTTCTCTAATTGCAGTCGCAGATATGGTAGGATAAAACTTTCTTAATTTTTCAGTAAATGATTTAAATGCCATCAAAGGTATACCATTTTGTATTGTATCAAAATTTCTAGGATGTAGAGTGCTTATATCATCATAAAACGATTTGATTTGTCTTGATCAAATCGTTTTTAGATACTTTCAATAATTCGGTCAAAAATGAGCAAGACGTTTTTCCATTTTTAATTCTGCAGAGTACATACATGTTTAAAGGAAATTGGAAAACCATATAATATATATATATATATATATATATATATATATATATATATATATATATATATATATATATATACGAAGCAAGTTTTCAATCCTAATAGCAAATAATTAATATTGAAAAATATCAAAAATCACTAAAAGATTTTTAAATTGAAAACTTACTGGTACATCCCCATGTATACGCCTCCAAGACTTCTACAATTTGCAAGTCATATGGATGCTGCAGTAAAGACGATAGGGAAGGAATTCTAAACCTTGCAATTCAAATCCCCCGTCTGCAGCCGGCTAGGAACTGAAAGATGCACCATAGTTACTCTAGTGAGTAATACGAAAATAAAATAATAAAAATGTGTACCATTTTTATTCGGCTGCAATACGAAGGAAAAACAATCTTATTTTTTAATTAGAATAAGGAGTGCAGCCAGTCCCTTTAACTGCAGTTTTCTGCTCTTATTGGAGCGTCATCAGAAGGAACGTAGGCACTGTTCTCCTTAATCCAATCAAATTGCATCGAAAGGTTTTCCCAAATATTGCAGCCAAAGTGATGGTAATGGGTGGCTAGCGCCATCTGGCCGTAAAAATACGAAGCAAGTTTTCAATCCTAATAGCAAATAATTTTGATATTTTTCAATATTAATTATTTGCTATTAGGATTGAAAACTTGCTTCGTATTTTTACGGCCAGATGGCGCTAGCCACCCATTACCATCACTTTGGCTGCAATATTTGGGAAAACCTTTCGATGCAATTTGATTGGATTAAGGAGAACAGTGCCTACGTTTCTTCTGATGACGCTCCAATAAGAGCAGAAAACTGCAGTTAAAGGGACTGGCTGCACTCCTTATTCTAATTAAAAAGTAAGATTGTTTTTCCTTCGTATTGCAGCCGAATAAAAATGGTACACATTTTTATTATTCCATATAATATACTTGTATGTATGAAAATAAATAATATTATCTGCAGCAATATATTTATGTACATATTTATTATATAGACTATAGAGTCTTACTCATTTACTTAAATTGTATTTCACAATTAAAAAAAAATTGATTTTTTTTTAATGTTTTATTATTTTATTAGCAAAATTAACATCCGATTAGAAATTAAAAAAATATTTTTTGTTACATCTAAGAATTTTTGTGAAAACCTATTTGACCGGCCTCAAGAGGCCGCGGCCTCTCGGTGATTGCACCGATTCATTTATATGGCCAGCACGCCACTGGATACCTGTCGAGAGGTTCATACAGTTTTTAGACAACACTGGTCACAAAGCCGAAGATAAGGAAGCCAGCATTGTAAAAATTTTGTCCAACGTGAATATAAATATCAATGACTACAGAGGACAATCGTATGACAATGCGACTAACATGTCTGGCGTTTATAGCGGTCTCCAAGCCCGAATAAAATCTAGGAATAGTTTGGTAAAATATGTATCATGTGCAGCCCCATTTGTTTGTAAATAATTATGTTAATTCACTTTATAAGTTGTGAGTTTGTGTCTTTGTGGCTTTTTTGTATATTTGTAATAAATTACCTAATAATATTAAAATAGTTTTAATGAATTGTTAACCTAAGACGCATCTATACCTACTGGAGAGTGGCGGTATAGTATGACTTGTCCTCCGGCGGTCCATGAACTAAATCCGGCACTGCCTACATACTCTGGGCTAATTAGCAAAATTCATGGAAAAGTTATTTACCAGCAATTTTATTGCTGGAATCGAATTATAAGATCCTCCATATTAATAATATAGGTATGCAAAGTCCGCAGATAGTGTGCTACTTTTTTTATAAACAAAATGGCGCCGACAAATCGTATTTTTTTCAATTATTGCTCTAAAACTCCGAAGATTTTAACTTTACACCAAAAACACTCAAATAAAAATTCACCTCAATTTAATTCTACATAGAGGGATGTTTTTCCCGATTTGCTCCGACGAAAATTTTCCTCGAAAAAATGTGGGTTTTCCCAACAAAATCTCGAATTTTCAAATAATTTTTTTGGGCCAGTAATTATTTATTAATAATTATATAGCTTAGTGAAATAAAAGCTTTCTTGGTATAGATTATAAATTCAGAAGCCGTTGAAAATGAAACGAATATTTTAGCAACAATTCAATTGTTAGTTAACAATTTACAGTCGCAATAACCAAAATAATCATGACACATTGGTCAAACTTAGAAAGATTATAAAGGTGTGATGTCTATTTAATATTTTGTCGACAAAATATAAATTTTTCATTTTTTTGCATAATCTTTAAATGTTATGTTAATGTTAATAAAAAAAATTGTTATAAACAAATTAACATTTCTCAGAAATTGTTTATTATATTCTAATTTTAAAAAATACTTAAAATGCGTATTTCATAGGTCTTGAAAATGAATGCTTTAAAAATTTTTTCCAACCATTTGCAAAAAAGTTATGAAACAGCAAAGTAAATATACGATATCTCCGTTGTTTATAATTTGTTTTAATTGTTTCAAAGCTTAAAAGTGAGTCTATGGTACAATCTAATTATTCACAAAGAATGTCAAAAACTAGTGCAATTGTTATATTTTAATCAGAGATTAAAAATACTTTTTTTTTGTAATTTTCTCATATGTAACTCGCTTCTACGCTTTGAAAGAATTAAAAAAAAATGATAAACACCGTAATAATCGTATGTTTACTTTGCTGTTTCATAACTTTTTGCAAATGGTTGCAAAAAAGTTTTAAAGCATTCATTTTCAAGATATTTGAAATGCGCATTTTAGCTATTTTTTAAAATTATAATATAATAAAAACTTTCTGAAAAACGTTAATTTGTTTATAACTATTTTTTTAAAAACATTTAAAGTTTATGCAAAAAAATTGAAAATTTATATTTTGTCGAGAAAATGTTAAATAGGCATCTCATCTTTATAAGATTTCAAAGTTTGATCAGTGTATCATAATTATTTTGGTTATTATTGCGACCGTAAATTATTAATTAACAATTGAATTGTTGCTAAAATATTCGTTCAATTTTCACCAGCTTCTGGAACTATAATCTAAACCAAGAAGGCTTTTAAGTCACCAAATTATTTAATTATTGGTAGATAATTACTTATCTAAAACTTTATTTGAAAATTAAAAATTTTGTTAAGAAAACCCGCATTTTCCAAAGAAAATTTTCGTCGGAGCAGATCGGGAAAAACAAGTCTCTATGCAGAATTTAATCACGGTGAATTTGTATTTGGGTGTTTTTGTTGTAAAGTTAAAATCTTCGGAGTTATAGAGCAATAGTTGAAAAAACACGATTTTCGTGCGCCATCTTGTTTATAAAAAAAGTAGCACACTATCTGAGGACTTTGCATACCTATATTATTAATATATAGAATCTTATAATTCGATTCCAGCAATAAAATTGCTGGTAAATAACTTTTCCCAAAAATGGCCTATTCTCCGATAATCAGCCCAGACTAACAAGAATGAAAATTATAGCGGTTATTTTTTAATGATTTTAACTTAAAATCGTGTAGTAAGATTTTTCATCACGTGTTTAATTCAGTCCAATCAGACTATTATTATAGCGGGAATATTCTACTGTACATTATTACAGTGGGAATAATTTTAAGTAGATTGTTTCTGTTTAATTGCAACCAGTTTCCTAATTTTGACAACTGTGACATTTAAGAAAATATCCATAATAAACTTTTAGTTCTGCATCTAATGTCAAATTGTCACGAGGAGAACAAAAAGCGGCAATTTTAAGCGCTCGAGTTTACTTCGGTAAGATTATTTCATAAAACTGTGTTTATACAAAGACTTTTGAATTTTATGTAAGTATTAAAAAATAACCTGTCAAATATCACACGATAGTAAGAATAAATAAGAAAATCATGCTCAAATTTTTGTTCTCAAACTTGTTTCCATGCGGCAATAGTAACTCGAGCCCGAATATTTTATATCGACTTCCCCTCACTATATGTCCCAGATAAGACATTTTTCGATGCTTAACAGTCTTTAGCAGTTTTCTATCTTTGTTGACCTTCCTTAGTACTTCTTCATTAGTTTTTCTTGCTGTTACAGGTATCTTCAGCATTCATCTATGAATCCACATTTCCAATACTTCAATTTTGTTCATAATCGACACTTTTAGCGTCCACACTTCTGCACTAAACAAAAGTACGGACCAAACATAGCATTCTCATAGTATTCTCACATTTATAAAACTATGCACTATCTTTTTTTCGTTAATGGTTGAGATAGTAATGATGTTTTATAATACTTTTTTGTTTGTTATAACAAGAACTAGGATCCTTAAAATAAAGGCAGTTGAACTCCTGACACCCTATATTTCAAAACTCTAAAGAGCTAACGAAATGTTTAAATTATATTTTTACTGTAGTCTGCCATTTTAGTTTACCTTATTTTTCTTATAGAGTGCGCTGGAATAAGTGTTATACTACATTCGCTCTCGCGAGATTTTTTTTGAGACATTCGGAATAGGAAACGTACAACACAAAAATTCCTACCTCACACTATTAACTGCTAAAATCAACTCAAATCAACTTAATCTTTCATTAAAAAAAGAAGAATTATTAGAAATAGTGGGAGTGTCTACTAATCTCATAAAATTTTGTGAAGTTTATTTCTACAAAATATTTTTATTTTGTACAATAAATAATTTTCTCATTTGCTATCAATACATTATAATGGTTTAAATAAATAAATAAATATTGATTGGCGTAAGGTTTATGTTATTTTTATGTCTGTTTACTATTAATAATATTGGATATGAGCAGGTGCGTTGGTTTTGTAGTAATTTCCAGTCACTTCTGACAACTGAATTTTTCAAAAAAGAAATTACTAACGTCAGTGTCAAAAAAAATCTCGCGAGAGCGAATGTAGTATACCCCCCCTTATTAACTTATTTATTTTTAGCACATAAGCAAAACGCTCGGTCAGGTCGATTGTAAAAATAATCCTAGTAAATTATAGCATCAACATTTCGAACTTTACGCGATCCCTCTTCAGCTGACAGGCACAACTTTGATTTTCTTAAAAGGAAAAGTACATCATGTTACACCTCATCTAAAAGCTTTCGAAATACTCATTACAAAAATGTATAACACTTTAATCCTTTTTGAGAGCTTAGGATTAAAATTTCGGTCGAATTATTTTTAAACGCATTCAATTTTTTCGAATTCTGAGAAAACTAATAAGTATTTTTGAAAAGTTTAAACGCAGAATGAAAAATTACATTATTACCCAGGCCCGAAAATCTATTAGAATAAAAACAAAATTTTTATTTTGAATGGTATATTTGAAAGTAAAAATCAGACTACATTTTCTCTTTTTTTCACCACTGTGACTAATTCAAATAATCATTAAAGTTCTCAGGGACTTTCGACCCTCGATAATACTGTAATATTTCATTCTGCGTTTAAATTTTTCAAAAATACTTATTAGTTTTCTCAGGATTCGAAGAGAGTGAATACATTTAAAAATAATTCCAGCGAAATTTTTCGCCTATGCTCTCAAAAAAGATTAAAGTATTATACATTTTTGTAATCAGTATTTCAAAATCTTTTAAAGGAGGTGTCACATGATCTACTTTCCCATTTAAAAAAAATCAAAGTTATGCCTGTCACCTGAAGAGGGATGGCGTAAAGTTCGAAACATTGATGCTATAAGGTACTATGATTACACAGAAATTTGATAACTGATTTTATGTACTTTTCAGCGCTGATTTCAAAAGTGCAAACCATTTTTGTCTATCACGTCAGTTTTTCTCACAAAGTAGGGAGCATGTTTAGGTATAATAACACAATATAAGCAATTTTTCATCTTTTTCCAACGTTATAAAATTTAGTTTATTTATTATTTATGTTCTAAAATATATTTTCAGTACACCTACATTTATCTTTAAGCTCAAAAGTCCTTATAATAACGCTTCCGTTTTTTGTCGAAGCTTCTTTTAGTGCTTTTCCAGCTGTGGACTTGTTGAGGATCATCACTTTTCATCATCCAGCAGTAATCTGCTATTATGCTCACGTTCCATCTTCCTTGTTATCTTCTTTCCATTTCTTTGATGTCTTGGTGAAACCTTTCGCCCTGCTCTTCACTGACGTCATAAAGGTTGGCCGGGAAGTAGCCAAGATGTGAGTGGAGAAAGTGAAGTTTAATGCTCAGATTACAGCCAAGCTTCTTAAAGTTGTCGATCATATTTGCGATGATTGTCTTGTAGTTTGGATTTCTTTCGTTACCGAGGAAACCGGTAACAACTAATTTAAAAGATGTCCAGGCTGCCTTTTCATTTGTTTCTATTTTGTCCACAAAGTTGGGATCTCTCATTAGTTTTCTAATGTCCGGTACGACAAAGATTCCTTCCTTTAGCTTTGCCGTGGATAAACCAGGAAACTGTCCACAAAGATATCTGAAACACTCCCCTTCTTTATCAGTGCCTTGACAAATTGTTTCATCAGCCCCAACTTAATGTGAAGTTGTTGAAGTAACAACTTTTTGGGATCCACAAGCAAGTGAGTGTGGAGGGGGTACAGCGCGTGGCGGGAACAAGTGCTGACATCAAAATACTTCTGCTTTCTCCTAATTATGTTTTATTATATCATTTTGTGAAATAACTGTACGTGATGGAATTTTTTCACTATTTTTCCCGACATCAGCGTTGAAAACAGTATGAAAATCACTTATTAAATTTTAAACAACATTTTGGTCGCAGACCCGTGTTATTTTAAAAATCGACCTGTCCGAGCGTTTCGCTTATGTGCTAGAAATAAATAAGTTAATAAGGGGGGAGGGGGAGTAACACTTATTCCAGCGCACTGTATTATAGCTATATACTAAATAAACTTATAATTTCTTGCCATAAAATGTTAACATTAACATAATTTTGGATATTAATGTATTTGCTTTTCATTTGTGTTTAATAAAGAATTTAAAGGTTTTTGTTTCTTTTATTTTACTACCTGTTAGACAAACATTGATTTATATAGCAAATTATAAGAAAGGCATGCGTTACAAGGTTAGATATAAAGGTAAGTATTATAAGATAAGTGTGTTTAAGAGTTTTTGACAATATATTAGATGTTTTAATGAAATTTATTTGAACTAGCATGTTCTTAAATTTTTAAGACAAGGCAAGTTCAATAAAATTCTATTACAAAATAAGTGTGTATGCCATACATTTTAGAGCGGAGTACTTTTTAGTGGTGAAAGAAAAAAACATAACTGCATTCGATTGAGAGCAAACAATTCTAACACCATGTAGTAGGAGAGGAAAGTATGCTAAATTTGAAGTTACTCTAGCGTTATGGAAACCTATTGGGTTGTGAATAGTAGGTACTAAAACCAAAAAAGTTAAGTTTTTTATAAAGTGGGGGACTTTCCATTTTTTAATTTAATTTTCCATTTCCACCAACCGTTTGTTCCAATTATATAGCCATTTATCCATAATTCGAAAAAAATATCTCAAATAATGGTTACTTATTTTTGATTTTCTGATTTTATGGAAAAATTACTTCTTTGGTTTGTTCGACGCCGCGCCGGGCCCCTTACATCACCGGGCCTCGGTAAAATGTACCGGCTGTACCGCCCTCTCGGCGGGCCTGCCAGTTGATTACAACATCTTTGACGACGATTTCATGATGGATACTAAACCATGATGTCAAGGGATCCTTTTGTCATACTTCTTCACTGACTTCAAAATTATCTGCTTCTTTTCCATTTATTTTAACCCTATTCTCCGTATTTGTGAGTGTCACTTTTATCATTCTTTTATTTGTATTTCACGCAGCAGGAAAATTTGATCTACAGTGCTGCGTCCGCTTCTGATCCATATTGATATTCTCATATGTCTTTTATTTTATGTGATATCTTATTTTGTATATGTACTGAAAGTAAAAAACAAAATACCTGCCAATAGGTACCGAACTATCGAACATCACATTAGAAAATAATGAAATCATCATGCCCTGCGACCATTACACATATCTAGGAATCGTTTTTGACACAACGGGGAAAGATGATGAAGAAATAAAGAGAAGAATAACACAATCCAGAAAAACAATAGGTTGTCTAAACAGCGTACTGTGGAATCATGAAATAGGTAAAAGAGGAAAACACAATATCTACGAATCTCTTATTAAAAGCAGTCTATTGTACGGAGCAGAAACTTGGCGGATAACCGAAAACAACAGAAGAAAACTGGAGGCAGTAGAAATGGACTCTTTTAGAAGATCAGTAGGAGTGTCACGCAGAGAGAGAATACGTAATGATGAGATAAGACAGCGAATGGGGGTTGACGGCTCTCTAACAACAGACATAGAAAGAAAACAGCTGATATGATACGGACACGTCCAGAGGATGGATAACTCAAGACTCCCTAAAATAATTATGCAATGGGTACCACCAAACCGCAGAAAGAGAGGAAGACCCAAGAAATCTTGGAGAGAGGGAGTAACGAAGGCGATGAGCGCAAGAGATCTTAGAGAGGGCCAATGGGATGATAGAGTGTCACGGAAATTAGGCATCGGACAACGTCGCAAGACGTTTTAAAACCGATTGATATATATGTACTGAAAGTATTTTATATGCAATATTTAGTAGCGCTTTTCCTATGTAATTTTATGACACACACTTTTATCCCCTTCTTTTATAAATTGGGCACAGTGTGACTTCATTCAAGAAAACTAAAGTAAAACTATAAAGTAATAAAATCTTTATTAAAATAAGTATATACAGCGCCCAATTAATTTTCAGCGTTTTGAGGTATAATTGTATCACTAAATTATACTTATACTTATACTTACACTTATATTTATAATTTGCGTCATTATTAAAAGAACATTTTGTACCTAAATCCAAAATGATCAAAGAAAGACATAGTACAACATTTTAAAATTTAAATTTTTAATTTTATCTATTTAATACGAGTAAAATGGTGGCCTCAAATATACGTCAAATATCTCTCTAGTCTCTTTATATCTCTTTGGGTGTGTTTTAACTTCTAAGGTTTTGTCTATACTCATAAACTTTATGTTGTTCGATTTAACTTTGGGCCATATCACATTTCCGAGATCTTCGTCCTTTTCTGGTGTTGGATTTCTGAAAAAAAAAAAGGTTCGTTTGGTTTGGTCTGTAAAGAATACAAACTGTTTGGTTTTAAATTAGATATACTATACCGATTTATTCAGTCATTCGTCATTTTACACTGGCAATGCCACGTATTCCCATTCCCATAAGCAATGTTGCCGATTTTAGCATTTCCTTCAGTTGCGTATATCTAATCGAAAACTAAACGTAGTGTATATGTTACAGTTCAAGTTGATTCTCAGTTAGAGTTGACTATTCCTAGTTAGAGTCAACTCCAACTAAAACGAGCAGTAAAAGTTGATTTGAAAAATTTAATTCAACTTTTACTAGTTTGAGTTGACTATTCCTAGATCGATTCAGTAAATGTAGATTAGATTATACGAGTATAATCTCACGTGCTTTTTTGATGAGTGTGCGTCTCTTTGTTTTGACCGTTTCAACTACTTATTAGTCCACGCTGTATCGTCGCCCCCGTTAGGTAAATTATTATGATTCGATTTTTTTGCACAAACTTACTCAAAAAGATGTTCTTATAACAAATCCACAGGGTACCAGGCGATACCGTGGTCGAAAAATTGTTTAAACAAATTCTCAAAAACAATTTTTTCACTTCGGACAAATTTTTTTAGATCATCCGGGTCATTCGGAGCAAAAAAGGTCTCTTGTGATTTTACTCTAAAATTTTTTGTTATCGAGTTATACGCGATTTAAAATTTAAAAAGTGCGAAAACGACCATTTTCAATGCTTAAGAGGAAACAGTAGCGATCAACAGGTAGCCAAAACGCGTTCCCAGATTGCGGCTGTAATTTTGAATATTTTTTCGAGATTTTTGGCACACGTATTCGTAATATAATAAAGAATGGCGGTACAGAGCCCAATTTGAAAAATATATTAATATGTGGAAATTACTCTGCAATTAAATTCAATATTAAAAAAACGAGCCTGTACCGCCATTAAGAAGCACAAAAAATACACTTTCTTCAAATAAACTTTTTTATCCGATGCCTAGATTTTGTGTCATTTTGAAACTACTAAAATTTTTTATTTCATTAGTAGTTCCAAAATGACACAAAATCTAGGCATCGGATAAAAAAGTTTATTTGAAGAAAGTGTATTTTTTTGTTCTCCTTAATGGCGGTACAGGCTCGTTTTTTTAATATTGTATTTGATTACAGAGTAATTTCCACGTATTAATATATTTTTCAAATTGGGCTCTGTACCGCCATTCTTTATTATATTACGAATACGTGTGCCAAATATCTCGAAAAAATATTCAAAATTACAGCCGTAATCTTGGAACGCGTTTTGGCTACCTGTTGATCGCTACTGTATCACCTTAATAACTCGGTTAAAAATTATTATTATGAAAGATAGAAAGTGACCACATCAAAGTTTAAACCACCCTACAAGATCCTAAAGAAATTTTTGTAATTATTTTATTACTAAGCTGTTATTTTTAATTGTTAACAATAAGCAGTAAAAGCGTATTGTGAGTGCGAGTGAGATGCACCATTGGACGGTCGGAATAGTGCATCTCTTTCGTACTCACCATTGACGGCCGCCTAATACGCGCTTAGCGCTCATTTTTAATAATTAAAAATAACCGCTTAGTAATACAATAATGACACAAATTTCTTCAGGATCTTGTAGGGGGGACTTTAAATTTTGATTTGGTCGCTTCCTGACTTTCATAATATTAATTTTTAACCGAGTTATCAAGCCTTGAAAATGGCTCTTTTCGTGTTTTTCAAATTTTGAATCACGTATAACTCGACAACAATCAATTTAAGAGAAAAATCACAAGAAACCTTTTTTTCACCGAATGACCCAAATGATCTAAAAAAATTGTTCGAATTAAAAATTTTTTTTTGTGAATTTGTCTAAAAAAAATTGTTTAAACAATTTTTCGACCACGGTATTTTTTGTAAGAACCCTGTGGATTTGTTGTAAGGACCTCTTTTTGAGTAAGTTAGTGCAAAACAATCGAATCGGAATAATTTACCTAACGGCGGCGACGATACAGCCTGGACTATATCACTATTTGAACATATCGAGTAACATTTTTAATTTCTAGAATCGGTTGTTTTTTTGTGTGAATCAACTTTTACTAAATAACATTGGGAAGAGTATACTTTTTCTAGTTGGAGTCTACTTATACTAGTAAATGTTGAATAAAAATCTTCATTTTATATTTATAATCAACTTTTACTAAAACCAGTCGTTTGAGTTGACTCGAACTAGGAATAGTCAACTCCAAATGGATAATCAACTTGAAATGTAACATATACAGGGTGTTTCATTAATAATTGTCCATATAGTAACTGGAGAAACCTTAGCACAAAATACGAAGATTTAACCTAAAACACTTAAATAAAATGTGGTTCCTTACTGAGTTACAGGGTGTTTTATCTAAAAATGTAAAAATCATTTTTGCTCAGCATTTTAAAACTATTCAGCGTATCCTTTTCATACTTGGCAGAAAGTATAGGTATTGTACAAACTACTAAATTATGCTAAACAAACGTTTCTGGCTATTACCAGAGGCGTACGACGGGGGAAAGTGAATGGTTGACCCTCTCCAAATTCTACGCCACTGGCGGAATTGCTATTTTAGTTCAATTTTTGAATTGTCCAATACTTTCTATAAAAATAATATACTCTTCATTCGTAACGATAAGGTCAGTAGTTTTCGAGATATTTGAAGTTAAAAATGAAACGACACGCTCATTTTGATTAATGTATTGTGTCACTTCATTTTTAATTTCAAATATCTCAAAAACTAATCATTTTATCATTACGAATGAAGAGTATATTATTTACATAAGTATTGGAAAATCAAAAAATTACACTAAAATAGCAATTTCGCCAGTGGCGTAGAATTTGGGAAGGGTCAACCTGCCACTATCCCCTATCGTACGCCTCTGGTAGTAGCGAGAAACGTTTATTTATCTTAATTTAGTAGGGTGTATTGTATTTACACTTTCTGCCAAGTATGATAAGGATACGCCAAATAGTTTTAAAGTACTGGGTACAAATAATTTTTAAATTTTAATCATATGAATCAAATCATAAATTAATCAAAATAACTGTGCCGTTTTATATTTAACTTCAAATATCTCGAAAACTAATGACTTTATCGTTATGAATGAAGAGTATATTATTTACGTAGAAAGTATTGGAGAATACAAAAATGGTACTAAAATAGTAATTCCTTCAGTGGCGTAGAATTTGAGAAGGGTCAACCATTCACCATCCCCTGTCGTACGCCACTGGTAGTAGCTAGAAACGTTTGTTTATCATAATTTAGTAGGGTGTATAGTAGTCGCACTTTCTGCCAAGTATGAAAAGGATACGTCGAATAGTTTTAAAATACTGAGCAAAAATAATTTTTAAATTTTTAGATAAAACACCCTGTAACTCAGTAAGGAACCATATTTTATTTAAGTGTTTTAGGTTAAATCTTCGTATTTTGTGATAAGGTTTATCCAGTTACTATATGGACAATTATTAATGAAACACCCTGTATACTGTGATACGCCTTCTCACTAATAAACGACGACTAAGTGATAATTAAAATAATTTTAAGTAAATGATTTTACTCTTAATACTTACAGATGTTTAACAAAATTACTCCAAAGTTTGCAAACAACATTCCTATAAATTGGTTGATAATCATTGACATATTTGTCGGTGTCACCTTTCCACATATATTGTAACTCTTCAGTGTGTTCAACACCTGCAAGAAAATTAGCAATTTAGTTATTTTGACAGAATGTGCAGTTTCCTGCCTTTTAGAAACAGTCAGTCATTTTAGGATCTTTACTTGCCACGAGGTGCAAGTAGACCAATGATTGGTTTGCAGATGGAGGGCTGAGAACAATAAGATTCCAAGCGCCATTTCATAAATTTTTCAGGAGACAAATTTTTAATTTTAAACTATCATAACTTCGTTATTTGAAGGACTGTAAATCTTAAAACCCGTGTTGAGCTGGCCCCCCCCCACTTGCAAAAATCAAAAAACAAATAGCCCTTATTTATGAGCTATTTATGAGCTCTCATATTCCGCAAACTAAAAATTTTGAGCTCGTTCCACTGAGCAGGAATTTGATACTTTAGTGGGGGGGGGGGGTGAGTCAGCCCCCCCACTACTTAAAAATAGGAATATTGAATCGGTTTTTGCGGCAGAATTACGAGCTATTTATGAGCTCTTGAAATTATATAGTTTCGATTTTTGAGCTCATCCCCCTCACCCCCAAACAACCCTTTAATTGATTTAACTTAAGAGAAAAATGCTGAGAAAACTTAAAATATATCGTATTGCGGATATAATTCCTATAGTTTATATACTCTAAGAATAAACTATTAAATCACGTGCATTTCGATTATTGAGCTACAACCCCTTCGCAAGAAAACCACCCTATCTTCCCGGCTTAAGAGAAAGTTGTACTTAAAATGCATTAAACTAATTATTTGGCGACAACATATCATTGAATAATTTAGAAGCTTCCAAATTACGCGCATTTAGATCAGTAAATTGCAATTTATTTTGTACAGTGAGTCACTGAAAGTGAAAATCAACGATTACCTTCAATTTCGGTGAACCTTTATCGATTTTCACGAAAATTGGTCAGTGGTTAGAGGATACGTCAAGAAACAAAGGTGACATAATACTACCTTGCGCCTTTACCCTGAGGGTGCATACCGCCCCTTCTCGGGGGTGAAAATTATTTTATAAAAAATAACCGCACAAATCAATAAAAAAACAAATTAAAAGTAAAATTTATTATATAAAGTTAATAAAATAAGTCAATACTTTTTAAGTTATTAAAGATTAAAGATTTTAATTATTCGTGAAAAAAATGCATGTTATGAAGCGATTTTTCGTAAATCACTGAAAAACTGTAAGTTTTTACAAAAAAGTTAATAGTAGTTTAATTCGTATAGCTTATATTCTAAGAATAAACTCTTAAATCACGCGCCTTTCGATTATAGAGCTACAACCCCTTCGCAAGAAAACCATCCCATATTCCCGGCTTAAGAGAGAGTTGTACTTAAAATAATTTAAATTAATTATTTGGCGACTACATATCGTTTAATAATTTATGAGATTGCAAAATATACGCATCTCAATTATTGAATTGCCATTTTCTTTCTATAGTGCAGTCACTGAAGGTAAAAATCAACTATGACCTTCGATTTCGGTAAATCTCCATTCATTTTCACGAATTAACAATAACAATTTGAGGTTTTAACCTGGGGTATATGTCACCCCTTCTCGGGGGTGAAAATTACTTTATTAAAAATAATCCCACAAATCGAGAGAGGGACAAAATGTAAGCAAAATTTGTTATATAATGTGATTAAAATAAATCAATACTTTTTGAGTTATTAAAGATCAAATATTTTAATTTTTGTGAAAGAAAATGCATGCTTTAAAGCGATTTTTCATAAATAACTCAAAAACTGTAAGTTTTTAGAAAAAAGTGTTTATCACTAAAATTGAAGCTAATAAAAAATATAATAAATTGCTTACTTGAAAAACCCTTTAATGTTAATTTAAAGTTAGTTAATTGTAATTAAATGTATATATTTTTCTGTGACTCTTCAAATCTAAGGATTCAAGCTTAAATAGCGGGAAAGAGATGCATTTTATAATACGTAGGTACTAAATACTTGTCAAAGTACTTAGAAATACCTATCAAAAATGAGCTCTAGAAAAAGTTAATAGCATCAAAATCCTCACCAATTTTCGTGAAAATGAATGGAGATTTACCGAAATCGAAGGTCATAGTTGATTTTTACCTTCAGTGACTGCACTATAGAAAGAAAATGGCAATTCAATAATTGAGATGCGTATATTTAGCGAGCTCATAAATTATTAAACGATATATAGTCGCCAAATAATTAATTTAAATTATTTTAAGTACAACTCTCTCTTAAGCCGGGAATATGGGATGGTTTTCTTGCGAAGGGGTTGTAGCTCAATAATCGAAAGGCGCGTGATTTAAGACTTTATTCTTAGAATATAAGCTATACGAATAAAACTACTATTAACTTTTTTGTAAAAACTTACAGTTTTTCAGTGATTTACGAAAAACCGCTTCAAAGCATGCATTTTTTTCATGAATAATTAAAATTTTTGATCTTTAATAACTTAATAAGTATTGACTTATTTTAATAACTTTATATAATAAATTTTGCTTATAATTTGTTCTTTTATAGATTTGTGCAGTTATTTTTTATAAAATAATTTTCACCCCCGAGAAGGTGCGGTATCCACCCTCAGGGTAAAGGTGCAAGGTGGTACCATGTCACCTTTGTTTCTTGAGGTATCCTCTAACCACTGACCAATTTTCGTAAAAATCGATGAAGGTTCACCGAAATTGAAGGTAATCGTTGATTTTTACTTTCAGTGACTGCACTATACAAAATAAATGGCAATTTGCTGATTTAAATGCGCGTAATTTGGAACCTTATAAATTATTAAATGATATGTAGTCGCCAAATAATTAATTTAATGCATTTGAAGTACAACTTTCTCTTAAGCCGGGAAGATAGGGTGGTTTTCTTGCGAAGGGGTTGTAGCTCAATAATCGAAATACACGTGATTTAATAGTTTATTCTTAGAGTATATACGCTATGGGAATTATATCCGCAATACGATATATTTTAAGTTTTCTCAGCATTTTTCTCGTAAGTTGAATCAATTAAAGGGTTGTTTGGGGGTGAAGGGGATGAACTCAAAAATCGAAACTTTATAATTTCAAGAGCTCATAAATAGCTCGTAATTCTGCCGCAAAAACCGATTCAATATTCCTATTTTTAAGTAGTGGGGGGGCTGACTCAGCCTGCTAAAGTATCAAATTCCTGCTCAGTGGAACGAGCTCAAAATTTTTAGTTTGCGGAATATGAGAGCTCATAAATAGCTCATAAATCAGAGCTATTTGTTTTTTGATTTTTGTAAGTGGGGGGGGGGCAGCTCAACACGGGTAATCTTAAAATTATTTCATACTACAGTGTGGTAAATTGTGATAACGCTTCACGTTAGATAATGCCATAAGTTTAATTCTAATGTGCAATTTTGTAACATATTTACTGACGTCTGCAGTGTACTTGGAACCTTATTGCACTATAAGTTTTATACTTTGAACCTTATGGAATTATAAGATAACATTTCACAAAAAATTAAACAATACTATATTATCTATCTATATAAGGATTTTTACAGCTGTCGCCGCCTTCCTTCTTTCAGTCAACGTCTCCAGTCCTTTCTTTTCTCCCATTCTCCATTTTTAAGGTCTTGTCTTTCCATGGCCTCGTTCACTTCATCCCTCCATGATCATCGGGGTCTACCTCTCCTTCTCTTTCCTATTGGGCTCCAATCAGAAATCTTTGATATCCACCTTGTAGGATCTACTCTTCTCACATGTCCATACCAAATAAACGTTTTTCTTCGATGTAGCTGAATATGTCTTGTTCTACGGCTATTCTTCGTTTTATCTTCTCATTTCAAATGCGATTTATTTTTGTCACTCTGAAGCTTCTTCTCATGAAATTCATTTCAGTTGCTGTAATTTTGGACATGTTTCGTTTGTTTATTGCCCATTTCTCTGCTCCATAGGTCATTATACTACGTACCAAGGTGTTATACAGGGTGTCCCGAAAAGATTGGTCATAAATTATACCACACATTCTGGGGTCAAAAATAGTTCGATTGAACCTAACTTACCTTAGTACAAATGTGCTCATAAAAAAAGTTACAGCCCTTTGAAGTTACAAAATGAAAATCGATTTTTTTCAATATATCGAAAACTATTAGAGATTTTATATTTAAAATGGACATGGGGCATTCTTATGGCATGAACATCTTAAAACAAAATTATAGTGAAATTTGTCCACCCCATAAAAATTTTATGGGGGTTTTGTTCCCTTAAGCCCCCCAAACTTTTGTGTACGTTCCAATTAATTCATTATTGTGGTACCATTAGTTAAACACAACGTTTTTAAAACTTTTCTGCCTCTTAGTATTTTTTCTATAAGCGAGTTTTTATCGAGATGCGGCTTCTTTATTAATATATTTACATACAAATTTTATGGGGGTTTTGTTCCTTAAACCCCCCAAATGTTTGTGTACGTTCTAATTAAACTATTATTGTGGTACCATTAGTTAAACACAGTGTTTTTAAAACTTTTTTGCCTCTTAGTCTATTTTTGATAAGTCACCTTTTATCGAGATGTGGCTTCTTTTTCAAAATATACCCAAAAATGTACATTGTAAATAAATTTTCAGATTATTAACAGCTCTCTATAATCGTACTTAACCATAATATGGTTAAGTATATATGTATATATTATATACAAATATGTGGTGGATTCGACAAATATTCAAAATATCTCGATAAACACTGGTTTATCGAAAAAGTACTGAGAGGCAGAAAAGTTTTAAAAATATTGTGTTTTTGCAACAATAATAATTTAATTGGAACGCACACAAAAGTTTGGGGGGGGGGGGGGAGTTTAAGGGAACAAAATTCCATAAAATTTTTATGTGGTGCACAAATTTCACTTTAATTTTTTTTAAGATGTTGTTACTATAAGGATGCCACATGTCCATTTTCAATAAAAAATCTCTATGAGTTTTCGATATATGAAAAAAAATCGATTTTCAGTTTGTAACTTCAAAAGGGCTGTAACTTTTTTTGTGTGCACTATTGTATATAGGTAAGTGAGGTTCAATCAACTTATTTTTGACCCCAGAATCTGTGGTATAATTTATGACCAATCTTTTCGGGACACCCTGTATATTCTCTTCTTTGTATTTCTGGTAATCTGTCTATCCCACCATACACCGTTCATTTGTTTAATACATGTTCTTGTCTGTGCTAATCTACAAATTATCTTTTGCTCGGTGGTTCCATACATTAAGAGTACGAATCCTAAGAATTTGAATTTTTCAGTGCCGTTAATTTCCCTCTCATCGTCTATTTCCAAGTTTCTCACCGGTTTTTGTTCTGTTGTTAAGTATTCAGTATTTTCTAGGTTTATTTTCAGTCCATTTTTTGTGTATTCCTCTTCTAATTTTCGGAGCATACAGGATAGATCTTCTTCAGTTGAGCCGTTACCATCAGCAAAACTTAATGTGTAAAAGAAGTTTTTTTCTGTGTGAATTTGATGACCTTGGTTGAGCCAATTAGTCAAACAATTTATTTTAAAAACAAACAATTTTTTTTCAATCAGAGGATTTTTTTCTGTATTTCTAACTCTAAATATATGTACATAACAAACTAATATACTACTATCTAAAAAAATACACTGTTTTGGATGTAAATATTCTTTTTTGTATATATTTATTTTTTTTGTATTTTTTCTATTCTTTTTTTTAATTGCTTTTTACTACGCTAAGACATAAACCCGATTCAACATCTCGGAGGTTTACATCTTCTTAGTTTTTTCTTTTTTTTCCTTTGTTTTTTCTCTTTTTTTTTTGTTTTTTCTCTTTTCTTTTTGTTTTTTTTCTCTTTTTAAAAGAAGTTATCAGGGACTGGCATACTACTATATTAAAAAGTATACCTATAGTCTAGTAAAATAAAATTACACTGCATGTAAATCAAAATGTAAATTCGTACAGGTTGAAACAAATTTTATATCAAAGTTTAGGTGGGTACAAAAGATACTTTCAAGAAAGTATCCAAATCATACAAGGGGATCATTGTTTAAATAATTAAAAAGGGGTCATTTTTGCAAAAAACTTGCTTTTTTATGCTGAGGTCATTTAATTACTAATGAAGGTGTATAGGAATATTTTCTGCAAAGTTGAAGGGTAAATTTTTCACATAAGACTTACAAAATTAAATTTGACCCCCTATTTATTTAAATAATTATACATAAAACTTAAAAAACAAATTTGCAAAAAATTATTTTTAGCGTTTTAAATAATTATTTTACAGGAGAAGTTGCGCTATATTATCAGTATCAATTAAAAAAAAATGGTCCGAAAATATTTAATATTTTTAGAGATATTGAATTTGTTTATTAAATGTTCTCTATTTTCAATTACAAAAACGCGGTTGTTGCCAAAGAAGTATTCACCTGTATTAAATCTTATTATTTTTATTTTTTTGTATGTTTTCGATAAATGTATTGATAAATTCAAATTTCAATTAAATTTCCACCTAAAATGGCATTTGAAAATTATTCAAATTTGTTTACAAATTGTTTTTTTAATAACGTCGCGGGGATTAAACATTTTGAAATACCGTTTCTATCCACCAACTGAAATTGGCTAGAGATAAAGGTTACAGAGCGTTCCTAAACTATAACGGGCTCAAAATAGATGGAGAAATATATACCCCGGAGCAGTTGGGCTACAAAAATGATAACAATGGAGAAATTCAACCTGAAAATGGAGCAGAGGAACAAAAAACAAAGGGGAGAAAAGCGAGTGAAAGATCCCCAGGAAACGAAATACAGCAAATACCAAAATCAATAAGAACAGCAGAAGGGGGAGCATATAACTCAAAAAACTGAAAACACAGGCACCAAAAACTGCAAAGATACTAGTAAAAAAGACAACGCAAATGGAAAAGGACAACGAAAATAATGGAAAGGAAACAACAATAATAGGTACTTGGAATATCACAAGTCTTTATGGTAAAGAATTCGAATTGACAGAGGAAATGAAAACATACGGCATTGACATCCTAGGCCTGAGTGAAACGAAGAAGAAGGGAAGAGGAAATATGAGATGTGGCGATGGTTACAAGCTCTTCTACTCAGGTGTACAAGAAATGGAAAGAGCAAAAGAGGGAGTCGGTTTTATAATCACGGATGATCTGAGTGGGAGAGTTGTAAAATACCAAGCAATAAACTCTAGAATAATTACCGTAAGTATAAAACTAGACGAGTTAGTTAGCATAATACAAATATATGCACCAGTCGAGGGCACAGAAGAACAGAAAATGTCTCAATTCTATAGCGAACTCCAAACAGCTTTAGACGAAGTGAGAGAAGATACTGAGAACATAATTATTATGGGAGACTGGAATGCTAGAGTTGGAAATGACATCAACAAGGGACTTGGAAGCCTTGGGCGGTATGGAGAAAAAGCTGAGAACAGAAATGGGAAGAAGATGATACAATTTTGTGTAAATAACGACTTAAAAATTGGAAATACATTCTGGTATCAAAATATGGAGGACAGATACACTTTTGAAGCACAGGAAAGAAATGCCAAAAGTCTAATAGATTACATCGTGATTCCTGCAGAAATGAATATTATCAAAAATATAAAAACAGAAAAATTTGCAGAACTTAATACTCAACACAAGCTACTCGTAGCCGAAATGACTACAAAGAAAAAGCAATATATAGTCGATAAGTCATACACTAAGATAAATATTAAGAAGCTGAAAACAGAGAAAGAGAAAAGTGACTATAAACAAGAAATATATGAGGAATTGCAAAGAATGGAGCTGGAAAGAGAGCAATTGGATATGGAAGAAAGATGGAAAATACTAAAAGACACACTATATAAAACAGCAGAGAAAATTTGTGGAAAAAAGTCAATAAATAAATATCATAAGAGAACAGAATGGTGGAGTCAAGAACTAAAGAAAATAATAAAGGAAAAGAAGCAAGCCTGGAAAAAATATCAACAATGTAGAAATGAAAATAACAAAGTAGAATACATGGAGAAACGTAATAGAGCAAAGATAGCAGTAAGGAAAGCGAAAAATATGAGCTGGGAAGAATTCGGAAAAGAATTGGAAGCAAATTACAAAACAGATAACAGAAAATTCTGGAACCGTATAAAGGGTCTAAGAGGGAAAAAAGGTAGGGAACAGTATGGAATCAAAGATAAAAATAATAGAAATAGTAGAAGTATGGAAACAATACTACGAAGATAAATTCAAACACGAAGAAGTAGAAATATATGAAGCAGGAAGAAATAGACCAGAACTGGAGGAGGAAGAGGAACCAGAGAGTATAAGGAAGGAAGAACTGGAAGAAGCTATAAACAATACTAAACTTGGAAAAGCGGCAGGAGAGGACCAACTAGATCCAGAAATGATAAAATGGATGGGTGAAAAAGGAGAGGACTGGCTATTACAGATATGCAAGGAAGCATGGAGTACAGAGAAAATCCCAGATGACTGGAAGAAGAACATAGTTCTACCAATATACAAAAAAGGACAACATAATGAATGCGAGAATTATAGAGCAATATGCTTGTCATCGGTCGCCTTCAAGGTATACACGAGAATTATAGAGAAGCGTCTAAGATCAGTGATAGAGAAAGAATTGGAAGACGAACAGGCTGCATTCAGATCAAACCGTCAAACAAACGATAACGTCTACATCATAAGAAATATAATAGAGAGACAATGCCGTAAAGGGAATGAACTATTTCTCATGTTCGTCGATCTGAAGGCGGCATTTGATACGATAAACAGAGAAATATTGTGGAAAATATTGGAGAGCTATAATATACCAAAAAAGATGATAAAAGTCATAAAATCTATATATATATGGAAGTAGAAGGCCAAGTACAAATAAATGGAGAAAGATCAGGCACTTTTAAATGGGATAAGGGAATTAAACAAGGAGATGGACTAAGCCCCCTCTTGTTTATAATAGTCATGGATACTTTAATCAAAAATACCAAAGATCAAACAAGAAACCTTCAATACATAGTAGGATATAAAAACTTAAATGCAATAAAGATCAACTCCCTTCTATACGCTGATGATATAGTTCTAATCACAGACACAGTAGAGAAAATGCAGAAACTAATAGATATTTGGCAAAAAGAGATACATAAATTAAAAATGGAAATGAACCTCAACAAAACAAAACTTATGATAATAAATGAAGATGAGAAAAGAGAAAGGAATACTAATATAATAGTAAGGGAAAAAGTAATAGAACATGTATCTACTTTTGAATATCTGGGAAATATAATAACAGATGATGGGAAAACGGACTTGGCAATAAGTAATAAACTGAAGAAGGCAACTAGCGTGTATTACTCTTTAAATAATACAATTTTTGGAAAGTCAGAAATAAGCAACAAAACTAAACTCAGAGTATATAACAGCATAGTAAATCCGATAATGACATATGGGGCGGAAACATGGATTGTCCAAAAGAAACATGAATCAATGATAAACGCGACGGAGATGAAATACATGAGAAAAATAGCCGGAGTTACGAAGTTTGACAGATTCAGAAATGAAGATATAAGAAGAGAGTTGGAACAAGAACCGATAATTAGGAAGATCGAAAACAAACAATTAAGCTGGTTTGGACACATACAACGAATGGAGCAAGATAGACTTACAAAGAAGGTACATGAAGCCAAAATGGGAAACAAAAGAAAAAAGGGAAGGCCGAGGAAGACATGGATGGACCAGATCCAAGATATAGGTGAAAGGAGACACATCAGTATGAGGGATATGAAGAACCTGGCCACCAATAGAAGCAATTGGAAGAAGTGGATAAAAGGCGGAACCCGACATCCGACGCCCTGAAGGGCACTAAGGATTATGAGAAAGAAGAAGAAGAAGAAATACCGTTTCGATAATTGGATTCCTGGGTATTTTTCACTACTTAATAATTTTTTTTGTCTTTTTTTTTCTTCTTCTTTTTTTTCTTGGAGTTATATTACTACGGGCCCTTTTAGGGTTAAGTTTCATTAAGAATGTCGAATCTCTAAGTTGTAGATTCTAGAATTAAAAATATTAAGATTGGTCTAAAATCACTTAAATAAAATGTGGTTACTTACTGAGTTACATGGTGTTTTATTTAAAAATTTAAAAATTATTTTTACCAAGTACTTTCAAACTATTTGACGTATCCTTATTATACTTGGCAGAAAGTGTGGGTACTATACACTATACAGTCTACTAAATTGTGATAAACAAAAGTTTCTAGCTACTACCAGAGGCGTACGACAGGGGATAGTTAATGGTTGACCCTTCCCAAATTCTACGCCACTGAAGGAATTACTATTTTAGCGAAATTTTTCGATTCTCTAATTTTTTCTATGTAAATAATATGCTCTCTACTGGCAACGATTAAGTCATTAGTTTTCGAGATATTGGACGTTAAAAATGAAACGGCATAGTTATTTTGATTCATCCATTCATTCATTTTAAACTTCCAATATCTCTCAAACTGATGATTTTATCGATACCAATAAAGTTATTTACATACAAAGTATTGGAGAATCGAAAAATTTCGCTAAAATAGTAATTCACTCAGTGGCGTAGAATTTGGGAAGGGTCAATCATTCACTATCCCCTGTCGTACGCCTCTGGCACTAGCTAGAAACGTTTATTAATCACAATTTAGTAGGGTGTATAATAGCTACACTTCCTGCCAAGTATGATAAGGATACGTCAAATAGTTTTAATACTTGGTAAAAATAATTTTTAAATTTTTAAATAAAACACCCTGTAACTCAGTAAGTAGCCACATTTTATTTAAGAGATTTTAGTTAAATCTTAATATTTTTAGGTCTAGAATCTACAACTCAGAGATTCAACATTCTTAATAAAATTTAACTCTAAAAGGGCCCGTAGTAATATAACTCCAAGAAAAAAAAAAAAAAAAAAAAAGAAGAAGAAAAAACGACAAAAAAATTTTGTTAATTAGTAAAAAAGTTCCCAGGAACCCAATTATCGAAACGGCATTTCAAAACACTTAATCCCCGCGACGTTATTAAAAAAACAAATTATAAACAAATTTGAATAATTTTCAAATGCCATTTTAGGGGGGAGTTTAATTGAAATTGGAATTTATCAATACATTTATCGAAAATATACATAAAAATAATGATATCTTAAGCAGATGAATATTTCTTTGGCAACAACCGCGTTTTTTGCAATTGAAAATATAGTAACTTTTAATAAACAAATTCAATATCTCAAAAAATATTAAATATTTTTTGACCAAATTTTTTTTATTAATACTGGTAACACAGCGCAACTTAGCCTGAAAATATTTTATAGTGCTTATTTAAAGCGCTAAAAATATTTTTTTGCAAATTTGTTTTTAAAGTTTTATATACAATTATTTAAATAAATAGGGGGTCAAATTTAATTTAGTAAGTCTTATGTGAAAGATTTTCTCTTCAACTTTGCAGAAAAAATCCCGTAGACCTTCATCGATAAGTGGATTACCTCAGCAGTTAAAAAAGTATTTTTTTTGCAAAAATGACCCCTTTTTAATTATTTAAACAATGATCCCCTTGTATGATTTGGATACTTTCTTGAAAATATCTTTTGTACCCACCTAAACTTTGATATTAAATTTGTTTTAACCTGTACGAATTTACATTTTGACTTTTTTTATTTTATTAGGCTACTATTATTAATTGATGTAGGTTATCTTGAATACAAAATATTATAATAAAGTGAATTAATTTGATCTTCAATAACTTATTGTTGGTACTGATCGATGAATGTTCTCGTCGATTTTGTTACGATACTTTTTCACTGTAGTAACTTACTATTTCTACAAATAAAATAAATGATAAAAAAATACATACCAATCTGGTTAGTGGGTGTATACGCAAATTCGAAGAGATATGCGGGAGCATACTGTGAGGTCAAATCTGCTTGACGAATAACTCCATTCGTAAAAAAGTATTCGCTGTTAAACTAAAATAAAATTAATTTTATTTTATAAGAAGATACACATAGGTAATTACAGTAAATACACATAGTTATAAATATATATTTGAAAGTATTAGAAAGAAAGGGCAGTGTGCGTCATAAAGCGCCCTCTAAAACCTTTATTTCATGTCAAACAGATAAGAAGAGGCGTTGCAATATTAAATAATTTAAAAATAATATTTTATATTTGAAACCGCAAAATATTGTATGAACCTGTAGTAGATATTTATTTCAGCGTGCATAGGGTTTTAATTAGCGTCTTAATTCTAAAATATTCGATAGAATCGATAGCATAAACAAAATCCAATCATTTATTTGCATTGGTAAAGGCCGCTAGAAGAATCATACGTGTTTATTTAGATTGACAAACACCAAGAAGCAAACATCATCGATATGTGAGAATGTCAGTCTTGGCCTAGCATTTGGCCAGAACCAGGTAGTGCTGGGATTGTTCCAGTACTACCAATTCTCGCTTAGCCTATCTGAGAGTCAGGTAAAAATATTGCCTTCGTTTACCCGCTAGAAAGATTATTGAAGATAAAAGATAATAGACGTTTATGATAATATTCGTGCTCTACGTCTTAAGTACTAGACAAAATATTATTCAAGGTCTCCAAATTCTGTTTGATCGTATTCATGAAGTAGAAGAGGAAACGAGAATTAAAATAAACTCAAGTAAAACCAAATTTTTAGTTTTTAGTCCTAAACCATATCCAGATGCAGAGCTTTAATTAAATGAAGTCACAGCTTAAAAAATTCACAAAATGACATATTTGGGCACTGTCATAATAGACCAACTAGATCGAGACATAGAAAGAAAACGCAGAATAGCAATGACTAAAACTACTTTTAAGACAATGAATTCATTTCTTTGCACTAATCATCACAGTTTAGAACTAAGACGAAGAATGGTTAAGTGCTACAATTGTATGGTACAGAAATGTGGACGCTAAAGTATCGACCATGAACAGGATTGAAGCATTACACATGTGGACAGACGGATGCTGAAGACAGGCACCTTGAACAGCAAGAAAAACTAATGAGAAAGTGCTAAGGAGGGTCAACAAAGATAGAGAAATGCTGAAGACTGTTAAACACCCGGAAATGTCTATTCTGGGACCGATAAGGAGGGGAAATTGATGTAAACTACTACAACTGATTCTTAAAGGCAAAATAGAGAGCTGTAGAAATGTAGGAAGAAAACAAGAAGTATCATGGTTAAAAACATTCGTGAATGGACTCAGATATTAAATGCAGGCCAATTATTCCATAATGCAGAAGATCGAGAAGCCTTCGCAATGGTAATCGCCAACGTCGGATAATTCTGCTATAGCACGTGAAGAATAAGAAGCTATATTAGTACATTTTAATATATTTTAACATATTTTGAATAAATACATTACCTCGATTAAAGTAGTTCGGTTTTCAAGAAATGTGGTATTTGTATACAGCTGTTTCAGTAATGCTCCTACAGTAGCTCTGTCAGCTTCAGCCACGTTAAGTTCAGGGTGTACAAGTCTGCTGGGATCACCATCAGCATATTTAGATTTTGCGTCAAACTCTTCCCATGTGTCAACGCTCCATGGAGTACGGACAGAAGATGCTGCAAAGTATATTGCTTTTATACTAAATTTATCTTAGCTAGTTCGTTGACATTTTCAATGAATTAGAGATTATGAATGTACTGTATACATTCCAACTTTAAAAAGGGGAAAACCCTTGATAGACTCCAAGACTACATTTGAATTTACTACATTTTTCACCTACTCACTTAGTGCAGTCACTGAAGGTGGACATGAGCTATTACCTCTGATTTCGTTAAACCTCCATAGATTTGCATGAAAATTGGTGAGTGGTTAGAGGATATCTCAAGGAACAAAGGTGACATGGTGCCAACTTGCGCTTTTACCCTGGGGGTGGATGCCACCCCTCCTCGGGGGTAAAAATTATTTTATTAAAAATAACCCCACAATTCGATAGAGGGACAAATTGTAAGCAACATTTGGCATATAAAGTTATTAAAATAAATAAAAACTTTTTGAATTATTAAAGATCAAAGATTTTAATTTTTCGCGAGAAAAATGCATGTTTTTACCCGATTTTTCATAAATAAGTCAAAAATTATAAATTTTTACAAAAACTTATTATAATCAAAATTGAGGCTAATAAGAAATCAAATAAACTCCTTACTAGAAAAACCTTTCAATGTTAACTAAAAGTGAGTTAAGGTAATTGAATGTATATTTCTTTCGTCGAGTACCTAAATCTAAGTATTCAAGCTTAAATACCGGGAAAATGATGCATTTTATAACATAAACTTATTAAACATTTGTCAAAGTTCATAGAAATATCTATCAAATAAGTCCTCAAACAAGTTGATAGCATTAAAATTTATGCACCAAAAATGTTTTAAAATGTATCTTTTAAAAATTTTTCCAAAAAATGTTATGGTTTTTTTTGTAAATAACTCCGTTAATTTTTAAGACAATAGGTTCAGCTAAGAACTAGTTAAAAGTTGATTCCAAGAGCTATTAAAAAACGTCAAAATTAGTCTTTTAAACTTCTTACCTTTTTAAAAATAAAAGGTTAAATGGCCCCGGTTACATGGTTCTCGCAGCAAAATTGAAATTTTAAACGTTTCTATCTCGGTTAGTTTTTACTCTGCGGAAATAGTAAATGGGTAAAGTATTTGAAACAGAAAAAACTAAAATTTAGTTTTATATCATTTTTTACGTATATTGAGTATTTTTGGAGTTAGTGTCAAAAGAAAATGAAAAGTACAATAATTTTAAAAATTTTGATTTCTTTAAATTATATCTTTTTTTTCAAAAATATGCATTCTAAACCGGTCAAAATTGTTGAAATCATTAACTATGTTAACCTAAAGAAATTATTGTGTGGATTACTACAAATTTTAATTTTTGTGGAAATGGCGTATGTTTTATTTTTCACTTTTTCCTAAAAAAATCGAAAGGGATCTTTTATTTTCATAATAACTAGCTTAATTTTGATGCTATTAACTTCTACTGGAGCTCATTTGATAGGTATTCCAAAGTACTTTGACAAGTGCCTAATACGTATATTCTATAAAATGCATCGTTTTCCCGTCATGTAAGCTTGACTACTTAGATTTGAGTACTCGTAGAAAAAAATATACATTCAATTTCCTATAACTCACTTTGAAATAACATCAGTTTAGTTCTTTAAGTGGGAGTGTATTGAGTTTTTTATTATCTTTAATTTTGGTAATAATAGCTTTTTTACAAAAGCTTATAGTTTTTGAGTAGTACGTGAAAAACAGATTTAAAACATGCATTTTTTTAAGAAAAAATAAAATCTTTGATATTTATAACTCAAAAAGTATTGATTTATGTTAATAACTTTATATAACAAATGTTGCTTAGAAGTTGCCCCTCTATCGATTTCTGGTATTATTTTTAATAAAAAAAATATCACCCCCGAGAAGGGGTGGCATGCACCCCCAGGGTAAAAGCGCAAGTTGGCATCATGTCACCTTTGTTCCTTGAAGTATCTTCTAAGTGCTCACCAATTTTCATGAAAATCGATGAAGGTTCAACGAAATCGGAGGTGAAAACCTTCAGTGACTCCACTAACTCTGTTTTTCATTACTATTAAAATTAAAAATAAATTCTCAGCTATCAATACTTAATTAATTTTATCCCAATATCTTAACATTTATTAATATACCTAATATTCAAATCTAAACTTTCAATAGTTCAATATGTAGTAAAAAATTTTTACATTCAGGTCTCTACAATCAAGAAAAATAATTTTTTTGGTTAAGACACTTACATCTCTTTCAACTATATTTTCCTCATTTAATATCAGTTCTTATTCCATTCTATACTTCACACAACTTACAGATATTAATAGTATTTTCTTATTCTATTAAAATTAGTCACGTCAACCATATGCCACCAACCATGTATTCAATACCAATAGTTTCTTACTATATATATTATTATTCCATTAAAATAACATTTGTTTTTAAATACTTTTTTCTACAACCGTGTTAAAAATGCAATTTTTAGGACTCCATACGAGCGTTAAAAATCCCACTTTAAGGCACTAGTGCTTTAAAATTTTTAAGACACTGCAGTTCGTATTGACCGTATAGGCAATTTTGATGTAATGTCAAAAAAATATAAAAATGGAATGTCAGTCGTTTGTACGTTTGTAGAAAAAATATTGTATGATATGCGTGTTAAAAAGTACATTTTTAAGGAACTCATGTGAATTGCAGAACTCGCTTCGCTCATTCTGCAAACTTTCACATGCCCTCCTTAAACGTGTACTTTTAACACATATCATAAATAACTATTAGACAATTTCAACAATATTCATTCATCACAATATCACAACTTTACTTAACTAAATTTAATTTTTCCACTCAGTTAATTTTGAAAAACAGTTTATGACGGTACATAATGTTTCAGCAGACTTTTGCTTTTAAATTCAATTTGTACTAATGAATGTATTACAACTCATTAACCTTTATTTACAAATTAAAACTTACAATAAACTTTTTTAATACCTGCATATTTCAATATACCAATTAAAATTATATAAAATTTTTCGGATAACTGATGAAAAATCCACCTAACTTCCTTTGACATCTTGTCATACATTGCTGGCGCCAAACTGTCTAATAATCAGTTGGTCGTTAACTTCTCACTAGAACACAAGTACCTTGTGCAATTTTCGAGCAAGGATGAAATACATTCACATGTGATCTTTAAAATCTTAAGATATCGACTTAATGTCGACTAGCTACTTTTTAATATAGAATGTAACAATAATGTAATTTAGAGATTTTTACACCTATTGAAGTGGCTAGTTACAATTACTTGTACACTGGACGTAAGTAACCATATTTTCTTAGATTTTTTTCAACTGTCAAAATTTCACCCTTTTGATTTTTAATCTTAGTGGTTCACTTATTTCCAGGTTTACACTGATGGTGGTCAGTTTGACCGAAAATGTTTTGTACTTCCACTCCCTTCTGGATAAATTTTATGAATTTTAATAAATTCATATGCCTATATACAACATAAGTGTTTACTTTATTCCACGTTGTTTACTTCATTCCACGTTGAATACATTCCATCATTACTGAATGGAGGAGAACACTCCACTCTTTTTACATGACTGAACCATTCTCTTCGTCTTTGCCTACCCCATTTTACTACATCTTGCACGCCACATTGTTCCCTAATAATGTTTCGTATTCTATCCCTTCTTGTCTTCCCTGTTCCCTGTTATTGCTCCTAGAGTCTTCATTTCGGCTGTTCGTAGCATGCTTTTAGCTTTATTGGTTTCTTCTCTTGATTCAATGCCATAGGTTATAACAGGTCTAATGCAAGATTTATAAATTCTAACTTTGCTCTTCATTCCCATCATCATCATCATTATGCAACCTCTTCTGTCCATTGCTGGACATAGGTCTCTCCCATTCTTCGCCATTCTTCACGGTTATGTGCTTCTTGTTACCATTTCTTGGATATTCGGTTAATGTCGTCCATCCAG